>NW_028138933.1:0-211571 GCF_964270905.1 Leucopleurus acutus
GAGACTAGCTGTAGGTGTTTGGACGGTCACATTTCACTCTAATTTCCCACCAGGAAGAGGAATTAACAAAAGGCTCAGCATGCCGTGATGAAACCAGATTAGGGCCTGAAGCAATCCTGTGGTTTTCCTGCCAGCTCACAAGAAAGCGAGTTGAAGAAAGGACCTTAGGGGCACTGTAATTCATAAACCTGCAGAGTTATAAATGACAGCTATCGTCCAAAAATATACTGAAGTAAGGCTGCAAAGAGGACTTGAAAGCACGGCACAATTGCAGGAAATATATTTCAGGAGGTAGATGGAAACTGCATTAAAACATATGAAAAGCGGCAGAACTTCGACAATGATGCACTTGGCCAAAAAATGCACATGCGTTTTTTCCTGAATATATCCAGGAAAAAACGCATACGGCCTTTTTAGCCAACCAAGGAAGCGTGCAATGGAAATCCGCACTACAATGAAGTCTCACTTCCCACCGGTCAAATGGGCCATCTGAAAAAAGTGTAAAAACCAGAAAGGCAGGACAGGCCATGGAGAACAGGGAGCCTTGTTGTGCTGATGGGCGGGATGTAAATGGCCAACAGCCACTCTGGAGAAGTGTATGGTGTTTCCTGAAACCTCTAAAAAATAAAGCTACAGAGACTCGGGCACTTCCACCTATGACCCTATAGCTTAGGAAAATTAAAATCAACAAGACTCAGCCACCCCAAAGTTTAGGGCTGCTGTGTTTACAAGAACCTCGACAACGGAACAACTTAAGTATCCCAGAAAGAGAAAAATGGATAAAGAAGTTGTGGTACTTACATAGACTGGAATATCACTCTGCAATGAAATCAATGTCATCAGGCCCATAGCAGCATAATGAGTGGATTTAGGTAAGATGATTCTGAGTGAAATAAGTCACACAGAAAAAGAAACTAGTCATAAGATATCACTTATAGAGGGAATGTAAACTTGGCTACACATGAACTGAATTACAAAACAGAACAGAGTCTCACATTTAGAAAACCAACTTATGCTTGCTTAAGGGGAAAGGTGAGTTGGGGTGCTGCATAAAACCAGAGATTGAAATGAGCACAGATACCGTTCCATAAGCCAGTAATAGACAAGATATATTCCTTGTTCAACGAAGTGGACTCAACAACCCCTATTCACTGCAGAGGAATATATCTGACTAGTAAGAATCTTAAAACCTATGTGTTTATATGTCTCCATAAGAGGATCAAGTGTGCATCGAGCGGCATAAACACAGCAGTGAAAATCAGCTAAACCCCATTATAAAAATAAATTTCAAAATCAAAACACAAAGACAGTGAAAGAGAGATAAATTCTTAAATAATTCGTTCAGGGCTTGTGACGAAACCTGGATTTACCACATCTACACCCACAGCTGGGAGAGACATAAGGCTGGACACTTGGGGCTGTGAGGATTGGTGAGGTTCGGTGAGCAAATGCAAACCCTTTGAAGTAGTACTGCGTGCTACCCATTCCATGGGTCCCAACTCTCCAGGTTTAAGGGATTCTTCCTACAGCTAAAACATGTGTGGGAAACCCAGAGGATGGTCCACAGTGTGATCGGGCAAGGTTTCTAAAACGCATCTCATTATTCGTCCGCTGGTACTCGGGTTCACCATTCCAGGCGCTTTACTAACAATCTCCCCACTTGGAGAGTCAGTGCTTGTAACCTCCTGTTTGGCACACTCTGCAATTTCTGCGGAGGATGAACGGGAATAGGGAGAACCAATGAGAGACTAGCTGTAGGTGTTTGGACGGGCACATTTCACTCTAATTTCCCACCAGGATGTAGAATTAACCAAAGACTCAGCGTGCCGTGCCGGAACCAGAATAGGGCCTGAAGCAATCCTGTTGATTTGTGGCCAGCTCACAGAAAGCGAGTTGAAAAAACGAGCTCAGGGGCACTGCAATTCACAAACCTGCAGAGTTATAAAGGACAACTATTGTCCAAAAATGTATTGAGGTATGGCTGTGAAGAGGACTTGAAACAAGGCACAATTGCAGGAAACAGATTTCAGGAGGTAGATTGGAATTGCATTTAAAGCATATGAAAAGCGGCAGATCTTCGGCAACGATGCACTTGGCCAAAAAGGGCGTATGCGTTTTTTCCTGAATATATTCAGGATAAAACGCATACGCCCTTTTTGGCCAACCAAGCAAGCGGGAAATTCAAATCTACACTACAAAGAAGTCTCATCCTAACACGTACCCTAACCCTATCCCGCTACCGTACCCTAACCTGTACCTGAGACCGTACCCATTCCCTAACCCTAACCCTTACCGTAAGCTGTACACAAACACTAACCCGTATGCTAACATGTACCCTAACAGTAACACATAGCCATACACTAAACTTTATCCTTACCCTACCCCATATCCTAACCCTTTCCCTAAACCGTACCATAACCCGTACCCTAATCCTAACCCATCCCCTAACATTAACCCATAACCTAACCCGTACCCTAATCCTAACCCATACACTCACACGTACCCTAACCCTAACCCATTGTCATACCCTAACCTGTAACCTAATCTGTACCCATTCCCTAACCCTAACCCTAACCCTTACACTATCCCGTACCATAATCCTAACCTGTACACTAACACTAAACTATACCTTAACACTTACCCTACTCCTAACCCGTGGTCATACCCTAAACTGTACCCCAAACCATACCCGTTCCCTAACCCTAACCCTAACCCTTACCCTAAACCATACCTTAATCCTAACCCGTACACTAACACTAAACTGTACCCTAACACGTACCCTAACCCTAACCCTTTGTTGTTCCCTATACTGTACCCTAAACTGTACCCCTTCCTTAACACTAAACCTAACCCTAACCCTTACCCTAACCCATACCTAACACTAACCCATACACTAAACCTAACCATAACCCTGAATGTAAACCATACCCTAATCCTAACCCATACCCTAACACTAACCCATACCTTAACCCGTACCCTAACACTAAACCATAGCCATACCCTAAACTGTACCCTAACACTAACCCATACCACAACCATAACCCTAAACCATACTCTAAGCCGTACAATAATCCTAACCCGTATCCTAACCTTAAACCTTACCCTAAACCCTAATCCTTACCCTTAGCTTAATTTAGTTTTTTTGTATTTAAAAAAATATTTTCTTGGGTTAAAACAAACTAGCAGAACAACAAAATAGGGGGCTTCGCTGGTGGTGCGGTGGTTAGAATCTGCCTGCTAATGCAGGGGACACAGGTTCGAGCCCTGGTCTGGGAGGATCCCACATGCCATGGAGCAACTAGGCCCATAAGCCACAACCAGTGAGCCCTCGCATCTGGAGCCTGTGCTCTGCAAC
Source organism: Leucopleurus acutus (assembly GCF_964270905.1). NCBI lineage: Eukaryota > Metazoa > Chordata > Mammalia > Artiodactyla > Delphinidae > Leucopleurus > Leucopleurus acutus. Next base: position 3,356 of record NW_028138933.1, read on the forward strand.
AAGAGAGGCTGCAATAGTGAGAGGCCCGCGCACCGAGATCAAGAGTGGCCCCCCACTTGCCACAACTAGAGAAAGCCCTCACACGGAAACTCAGACCCAACACAACAAAAATAAATAATTAAATAATAAACTCCTACCCCCCCCCAGAAAAAGAACAACAAAATAAAACAGAAAGTAACCTGAGTGTCCCTCAAAAAGCTAAGTCTGAAATAGTTGGTACTTCTGTTCTATGGACTGTTATGTAGCCTATAAAAAGTGTGAGAGCTAAATCTGTTTTTCTACAGTGAGAAGCATGATATTCCAGATGTATAGAACACCTGGATAAAATGAGAACTCTACACATTATGCTGGTCGTTTCAGTAAATGGGAAAGGATGGCAAGTGGTAAAATATTATCTTTTCCTTTAATTTTTTAAATTTCACTTGTTACAAAGAACTTCAATTATAATTGTACTTTAAAAAAGTAACAATGGAAATTTAAAAGAAAAAATATATATTGTGTGTTCAGTTATGTTTCATAGAATTATGAAATGCTCCACCCTCTGGCCATTACCTGCAAAAGCAGCTTTAAAACCTATGCTAATTTTCACTTCATATGAACAAGTCCTGCAGGGCTGTAAAGGAAACCTGCCTTCATCATGTTTTGCAGGAGGTAAAGATCAAAGTATTTCAAAATGTGGCACATATTTCAAGAAAACCATTTGAAGAACTAAGCTGTAATAACCATTTGAAAAATAAAAGGACATGCCTGAAAGCTCAATTTCAAAGGATTATGAGACACATGCAAATCCAACCACACAGAGGTATCAGCTCACACCATTCAGAATAACCATCAGGAAAGAAACTACAAATGATCAATGCTGAAGAGGTTGTGGAGAAATGCATACCCTTAATTTGAAGTGGGACGTAACCTGGTAAGAGTCACTAATGGGAACAGGGTGGAGGTGCCTTTAAAAGGTAAACATTGAGCTACTATATGATCCAGCAGGCCCACTCCTGGGCCTATAACATAAGAAGACATAATTGGAAAGACACAGGCAGGCAAATCTGCACTGCAGCAGTATTACAATAGCCAAGACATGGAAGCAACCAAAAGTCCATCAACAGATGAGTGGACAAAGAGGAACTGTTACATATAGAGATGGAATATTAGCTCGGGAAAAAAATGAAACCATGCCATTTGCAGCACCATAGATGAGTCTAGAGGTAACCATGCAACTTGTAGTAAGTGAGAAAGCGAAAGACACCTAACGTATATCACTTATAGGTGTTACCTGAAAATTGATAACAATGAAGATATTTCCACAGAGAAAGGCAATCACAGATTCATTGAACAAACTTATGGTTCCCCAAATCAAAAGGTGTGAGGATTGGATACATTATGATATTGGGGTTAACATAGATATAGAAACACATGTGAAATATATAATCACCAAAGACCTATGGAATACCAAGAGAAGACTACTCAACATTGTGTCATAACCTACCTGGGAAAAGGTTCCAAAGAAGAATAGATATATGTATGTGTGTGAAAGAACCACATCTTGCACACCTAGAACAAAAAAAAAACCATTGTAATCAAATTTGCTGCGATAAAAAATAAAAATTAAATTAAAAATATGAACAAGAAATAATGAGACATAAACTGAAAGGAATTTTTCCTGGCACATCCCATTCTAATTTTCAACCTAGAACAGGACTTCCATTAAGGCTCTGTTGCCCTGGTAACCAGATTTGGTAAAGGAGAAATGCTGCCGCCTTGTGGCTGTTTCACACAACAGCAGCTTTAAACCAAGAGGTAATGTTCACTTAATATTCAAAATATGTGCAGCACTGTAAAGGACACCGGGCCTCAAAAGATGTCCTGGGGTCGTAATCGACCAGAAAATTCAAAAGACGTCAACATTTCAAGAAGACAATGTCAAGAGGCATATTTTACGCACATTTTGTCTTTTCTTTTTTTCTCTTTAAAATAAAAGGAAATTGAAAAATGCGCAACATCAGCAATGAATAAAGCCATGCAAATCCAATTACAGAAATGTTCACCTCACAGCCGTCAGAATGTTCTTCAGCAAAAAGTCTACAAAGAATAAATGCTGAAGGGGTTTCAGAGAACTGTGTACCCTCCAGCTGCTGGGGGGATGTAAACTGGTAACAGCCAGTAGCGAGAACATAATGGAGGTGCGTTTAAGGGTAAAAATTGAGCTACCATGTGATCTGGTAGGTCCTTTGATGTGCCTATCACCTGAGCAGAGCAGAATGGAAAAGACACAGGCTGGCAATCCTGTACTGCAGGAATATTTAACATAGCCAAGACTTGGAAGAAACCAAAATGTCCATCAACAGAAAAATGCACAAAGAGGAAGTGGTCCATATAAACAATGGAATATTAGCCATGGAAAACAATGAAACAGTGCCGTTTGCACCACCATATAAGGACCTAGAGATAATCACTCAAATTAAAGAAAGAAAGTGAAAGACAGATATCCTATGACATCACTTCTAGGTGTTACCTAAAAGTTGATACTCACGAACTTATTTCCAAGAGAAGGAAAAGCATGGATTAAGAAAAAAAAATTATGTTTAACCAAATGGAAAAGTGTAAGGAATGTGTGAATTAGGATATGAGGGTTAACAGACATGTGCTAATACATATGAAATATATAATCACAAAATACCTATGGAATACCAAGAGAGGTCTAGGCAACACTCTGTAATAACCTACACAGTAAAGAATGCAAAGATAAATGACAGATACATTGATATAATGAACCAGATTCTGTACACCTAGGAGAAACAAAATATTTTTATCAAGTTTGCTCTGATAATTAATAAAAATTAAATTTATAAAACAAACAAGAAGTAAGGAGATATAAGCTCTTGGGGATGTGCTCTGGCACATTCCACTCTAATTTGCAGCCTACTAACACGATTTCCAGGAAGGCTCTGCTGCCCAAAAACCCAGAGTTGGCAATGTAGAAATTCTGCTGCCTTGTGGCCGTTTTCCGCAAGAGTGGCGTTAAGCCCACAGCTAATGTTCTCTTAACATTCACAAGGACTCAGGGCTGCAAAGGACACCTGCCCTAAACAACTGTGCTGAGGTAGGGAATGGACAATAAAATTCAAAACTGACAAATTTTTCAAGACGATAGTATGAAGAGGTAAGTTTGACTCACTCTCTTGTTTAAAAAAAGGAAAATGGGTGAAAGCTCAACCTCAGGAATTATTAGACTCATGCAAATCTAATGTACAAAAAGGTTTCAACTCACACCAGTCGACTGACCATCAGCAAAAGATCTACAAACAATAAATTCTGAAGGGGTTTTAGAGAACTGTGTACCCTCTAGCTGCTGGTGAGATGTAACGTGGTAAGAGCCAATAATGAGAACAGAAAGGAACTACGATTAAAAGTAAAAGTTGAGATACCATTCGATGCAGCAGTCACACCACTGGGCCTCTCACCTGAGAAGACCAGAATCGAGAAGACTCGGGCTGCAAAAGCTACACTGCAGCCTTATTCACAATAGCCAAGACAGTGAAGCCACCAAAATGTCCATCAACAGATGTATGGATGAAGAAGAAGTGGTCCACGTTCACAATAGAATATTAGCCATAGAAAACAATGAAACACTGCTATTTGAGGTGCCATAGATGAGCTTGGAGATAATCACAGAATATGAGGTAAGTCAGAAAGCAAAAGACCTATATCCTATGATATCACTTATAGGCGTTATCTAATAACTAACACAAATGAACATATTTCCACAGAGAAAGACACTCACAGACTTAGAAATTAAGTATGCTTATCTAAAAGGAAAGGTGGGCAGAATGGATAAATTAAGATTAACCTTACCATACGTATACAAATACATATAATAAACATATATCGAAAAGACGGACCATATAGCAAGGGAGGTCTACGGAACACTGTAATATTTTACATGGGAAGAGGATCTGAACATGAATAGACATATATATTGTACAAATGAACCAGATTGTGTACATCTGGACAAACAATATCTAATCATTACCCCGATTAAATAAATTTTAAAAACCAAGATGTAATGAGACATAAACTTATGGGCGTTCCTCCTGGCACATTCCATTCTAACTTAAAACCTAGGACCACGACTTCCAGAAAGGCTCTGCTGCCCTAGTACTCAGATTTGGGAAAGGACAAATGCTGCCTCCTTGTGGCCGTTTCCCACAACAGCAGCTTTAAACCCAGTGCTAATTGTCACTAAATATTCACCAAACTTGCAGTTCTGTAATGACATCTGCCCTCCAAAAAAATCCTGGGGTCGAATATCCACCAAAAATTCAAAAGAGGGCAACCTTCCAAGAAGAGAGCTTCAAGAGATATATTGTACTCACACTTGATTTTTAACAGAAAGGGAAAAGGCGTGGAAAATGATGAATTTTAGGAATTTTTAAAGTCATGCAAACCCAAATTACAAAAACCTATCAGGTCACAGCAGTCAGACTGGCCATTAGCAAAAATGCTGCAAACTATAAATGCTGAAGGGATTGTGGAGAAGTTCGTACCCTCGGTTCTAAGGGAGACATGGTAAGAGCCACTAATGAAAACACAATGGAGGTGCTTTGAAAAGGTAAACATTGAGCTACTAGTCAATCAGTCACACCCACTGCTGGGCCTATCACCTGAGAAAATGAGAATCAAAAAGTCACAGGCTGGCAATCTTGCACTCCAGCAATATTTAATATAGCCAACACTTGGAAGCAACGAAAATGTCCCTCAACAGAGCTATGCACCAAGAAGTGGTCCATATACACGATGGAATATTACTCCGATAAAAATATAAATTAAATTTAAAAAAGAAACAAAAATAAGGAGACATCAGCCTTTGGGGGTTTATCCGGGCACATTCCACTCTAATTTATAACCGAGGAAGACCACTGGCTGGAAGCTCTGTTTCCCTAGTACCAGCATGGGGAACAAAGAAAGGCTGCCGCAATCTGGCCGTTATCTGCAAAAGCAGCTTTAAAGCCTGTGCTAATGGTCACTTCATGTGAACAAGTACTGCAGGGCTGTAAATGAAACCTGCCCTCAAAATGTTTTGAGGGAGGTAATGGCCAATAAATTTCAAAATGTAACACATACTTTAGAAAACACTTTGAAGGGCTAAGCTGTAATCACAGTTTGAAAAATAAAAAGGACATGTCTTAAAGCTCAATTTCAAAGGATTATGAGTCATATGTAAATTCAACCACAAAGAGGTATCAGCTCACACCAGTCAGAATATCCATCAGCAAGAAAACTACAAACAATAAATGCTGAAGCCATAAAAAGAAACAAAATTGAGCTATTTGTAATGAGGTGGATAGACCTAGAGTCTGTCATACACAGTGAAGTAAGTCAGAAAGAGAGAGACAAATACCGTATGCTAACACATATACCTGGAATTTAAGAAAAAAAAATGTCATGAAGAACCTAGGGGTAAAACAGGAGTAAAGACAGAGACCTACTAGAGAATGGACTTGAGGATATGGGGAGGGGGAAGGGTAAGCTGTGACAAAGGGAGAGAGAGGCATGGACATATATACACTACCAAACGTAAGGTAGATAGCTAGTGGGAAGCAGCAGCATGGCACAGGGAGATCAGCTCGGTGCTTGTGACCGCCTGGAGGGGAGGGAGGGTGGGAGGGAGGGAGACGCAAGAGGGAAGTGATATGGGAACATATGTATATGTATAACTGATTCATTTTGTTGTAAAGCACAAGCTAGCACACCATTGTAAAGCAATTATACTTCAATAAAGATGTTAAAAATAAATAAATAAATAAATGCTGAAGGTGTTGTGGAGAAATGCATACCCTCAACTTTAAGTGAGATGTAACCTGGAAAGAGCCACTAATGAGCACAGAATCATGGTGCATTTAAACGGTAAACCCTGAGATACTATATGATACAGGAGGCCCACTCTTGGGCCTATAACATAAGAAGACAGAATTGGAAAGACACAGGCAGGCAAATGTGCAGTGCAGCAGTATTACAATAGCCAAGACATGGAGGCAACCAGAAAGTCCATCAAGAGGTGAGTGGACAAAGAAGAACTGGTACATGTACAGATGGAATATTATCTAGGGAAAAAAATGAAACAATGCCATTTGCAGCACCGTAGATGATTCTAGAGGTAATCAGGCAAATTGTACTAAGTCAGACAGCAAAAGACACATATCCTATAATATCACTTATAGGTGTTAGCTAAAAATTGATACCAATGAAGATATTTCCACAGAGAAAGGCAATCACAGATTCATTAAACAAAGTTAAGGTTCACCAAATGGAAAGGTGTGAGGACTGGATATATTAGGATATTGGGGTTAACATAGGTATAGAAACACATGTGAAATATATAATCATCAAAGACCTACGGAATACCAAGAGAAGACTACTCAACATTGTGTCACAAGCTACATGAGAAAACGATCTGAAGAAGTATAGATACATGTAAAAGAACCACATCTTACACACCTAGAACAAACAAAACATTTTAATCAAATTTGCTCTGATAAAAAATAAAAATTAAAAAAAGAACAAGAAAAAAAAGAGAGAAAAAAGGAAAAAAAAGAACAAGAAGTAATGAGACATACACTTAAGGGACTTTTTGCTGGCACATTGCACGACTTCCATTAAAGCTCTGTCATCACTAATAAAGCAGCTTTATAAGCAATGTTGAAGGTAGCTTAAAAGAATTCTCACTAATTATTGACAGTAACAAGAAAACAAACAAAAGTAAAAATCTCACGGCAAAAAGTATACATAGAGTAAGGGTAGTAGATCAAACACTTATTAAACTTCTGTAAAGAATAAAAGACAACAGTAGTACTTTTTTTAAAAGAGAGGGCCCAAATAAATCAGAACTGAAAGAGATGATGTTACAAGAGCCACCACAGAAATACAAAGTATCCTAAGATACACACAGGGTAACTCAGGGCTCAGACTGGACAGAGCCCACTCTCCATTCCCCTGTACATGACTTACAGGAGACTCAGGAACTGAGGAGGGGGTCCTTGAGGAGAGGCACAAGATAGAAGATGTTAGGCATTAACATGACTGCATTCATTTTAAACATGCCTGAACTACATTCACATGAGATGATTTTGTCCTGTTTGTACATCAGCACCTCTAGTCGGAACTGCAGCTCTTTGGTTTCACCACCTCTATGACAGCATTAGCTTCACCTGCTGTGGACCGTCTCCTATAGGATTTCTAGAACCACAAAACATCGAAGCTCCACAGGACCCAGAGTCTGTGCGACTCCACTCAGAGTCTCAACTGCACTCAGAGACTCAGAGTCTCAACAGAGACTCCCCTCTTGGAGGACACACACAAAGTAGTGTGCACATCAGGACCCAGGGGAAGGAGCAGTCACCCCATAGGTGAATGATCATACCTAGCTGCTAGTTTTAGAGGGTCTCCTGCAGAGGTGGGGTGTGGCTGCAGCTCACCATGGGGACAATGACACTGACAGCAGAAGTTCTGGGAAATACTCCTTGGCGTGAACTCTCCCAGAGTCCACCATTAGCCTCACCAAGAGCAAGGTAGGCTCCAGTGCTGGGTCGCCTCAGTCCAAACAACCAACAGGGAGAGAACCCAGCCCCATGCCTCAGCAGACAAGCGGATTAAACTTTTTCTTAAACTTTTATTTAATCCACAGACAAGCAGATTAAAGCTCTGCCCACCAGAGCAACACCCAGCTCTACCCACCACCAGTCCCTCGCATAAGGAAGCTTGCACAAGCCTCTCAGATAGACTCAATCACTGGAGAGCAGACAGCAGAAGCAAGAAGAACTACAATTCTGCAGCCTGTGGAAGGAAAACCACATTCACAGAAAGATAGAGAAAATGAAAAGGCAGAGGACTTTATACCAGATCAAGGAACAAGATAAATCCTCAGAAAAACAATGAAATGAAGTGGGGATAGGTAACCTTCCAGTAAAAGAATTCAGAATAATGATAGTGAAGATGATCCAAGACCTTAGAAAAATAATGGAGGCAAAGATCGAGAAGATGCAAGAAATGCTTAACAAAGACCTAGAAGAATTAAGGAACAAACACCTAGAAGAATTAAAGAACAAACAAACAGAGATGAACAATACAATAACTGAAATGAAAAATACACTAGAAGGAATCAGTAGCAGAATAACTGTGACAGAAGAACGGATAAGTGACCTGGAAGACAGAAAGGTGGAAATCACTGCCATGGAACAGAATAAAGAAAAAGAATGAAAATAAATGAAGACAACCTAAGAGACTTCTGGGACAACATTAAATGCAACAACATTCGCATTATAGGGGTCCCAGATGGAGAACAGAGAGAGAAAGGACTCGAGAAAATATCTGAAGAGATTATAGTTGAAAACTTCCCTAACATGGGAAAAGAAATAGCCACCGAAGTCCACAAAGCGCAGAGAGTCCCAGGCAGGATAAACCAAAGGAGAAAAATGCCGAGACACACAGTAATCAAATTGAAAAAATTAAAGACAAAGAAAAATTATTGAAAGCAACAAGGGAAAAATGACAACATACAACGGAACTCCCATAAGGTTAACAGCTGATTTCTCAGCAGAAAATCTACAAGCCAGAAGGGAGTGGCATGATAAATTTAACGTGATGAAAAGGAAGAACCTACCACCAAGAGTACTCCACCCAGCAAGTATCTCATTCAGATTTGATGGAGAAATCAAAAGCTTTACAGACAAGCAAAAGCTAAGAGAATTCAGCACCATGAAACCAGCTCTACAACAAATGCTAAAGGAACTTCTCTAAGTGGGAAACACAAGAGAAGAAAAGGACCCACTAAGACAAACCCATAACAATTAAGAAAATAGTAATAGGAACATACATATTGATAATTACCTTAAACATGAATGGATTAAATGCTCCAACCAAATGACACAGGCTTACTGAATGGATAGAAAAACAAGATCCATATATATGCTGTCTACAAGAGACCCATTTCAAACCTAGGGACACATACAGACTGAAAGTGAGGGGATGGAAAATATATTCCATGCAAATGAAAATCAAAAGAAAGCTGGAGTAGCAATACTCATATCAGATAAAATAGATTTTAAAATAAAGAATGTTACAAGAGACAAGGAAGGACACTACATAATGATCAAGGGATCAATCCAAGATATAACAATTATAAATATATATGTACCCAACACAGGAACACCTCAATATATAAGGCAACTGCTAACAGCTATAAAAGAGGAAATCAACAGTAACATAATAATAGCAAGGGACTTTAACACCTCACTTACACCAATGGAGATCATCCAGACAGAAAATTAATAAGGAAACACAAGCTTTAAATGACACAATAGACCAGATAGATTTAATGGATATTTATAGGACATTCCATCCAAAAACAGCAGACTACAAGTTCTTCTCAATGGTACACGGAACATTCTCCGGGATAGATCACATCTTGGGTCACAAATAAAGCCTCAGTAAATTTAACAAAACTGAAATCATATCAAGCAGCTGTTCCGACCACAATGCTATGAGATTAGAACTCAATTACAGGGAAAATAACGTAAAAAACAAACACATGGAGGCTAAACAATACGTTTCTAAATAACCAAGAGATCACTGAAGAAATAAAAGAGGAAATCAAAAACTACCTAGAGACAAATGACAACAAAAACACGATGATTGAAAACCTATGGGATGCAGCAAAAACAGTTCTAAGAGGGAAGTTTATAGCAATAAAAGCCTACCTCAAGAAACCAGAAAAATCTCAAATAAACAATCTAACCCTACACCTAAAGGAACTAGAGAACGAAGAACAAAACCCAAAGTTAATAGAAGGAAAGAAATCATAAAGATCAGAGCAGAAATAAATGAAATAAAAACAATAGCAAAGATCAATAAAACTAAAAGCTGGTTCTTTGAGAAGATAAACAAAAATGATAAACCTGTAGCCAGACTCAAGTAAAAGAGGGAGAGGACTCAAATCAATAAAATTAGAAATGAAAAAGGAGAAGTTGTAACAGACACCACAGAAATACAAAGCATCCTAAGAGACCTCTACAAACAACTCTATGCCAATAAAATGGACAACCTGGAAGAAATGGACAAATTCTTAGAAAGGTATAACCTTCCAAGACTGAACCGGGAAGAAATAGAAAATATGAACAGACCTATCACAAGTAATGAAATTGAAAGTGTGATTAAAAATCTTCCAACAAACAAAAGTCCAGAACTAGATGGCATCAGAGGTGAATTCTATCAAACATTTAGACAAGAGCTAACACCCAATCTTCTCAAACTCTTCAGAACTTTTCAGGGGAAGGAACAGTCCCAAACTCATTATATGAGGCCACCATCACCCTGATACCAAAACCAGACAAAGATACTACAGAAAAAGAAAATTAGAGACCAATATCACTGATTAATATAGATGTAAAAATCCTCAACAAAATACTAGGAAACAGAATTGAACAACACATTAAAAGGATCATGCACCATGATCAGGTGGGGTTTATCCCAGGGATGCAAGAATTCTTCAATATACACAAATCAATCAATGTGATACACCACATTAACAAATTGTAGAATAAAAATATGATCATCCCAATAGATGCAGGAAAAGCTTTCGACAAAATTCAACACCAATTTATGATTAAAAGTCTCCAAAAAGTGGGCATAGAGGGAATCTACCTCAACATAATAAAGGCAGTATATGACAAACCCACAGCAAACATCATTCTCAATAGTGAAAAACTAAAAGCATTTCCTCTAAGATCAGGAACAAGACAAGGATGTCCACTCTCACCACTATTACTCAACATAGTTTTGGAAGTCCTAGACACAGTAATCAGAGAAGAAAAAGAAATAAAAGGAATACAAATTGGAAAAGAAGAAGTAAAATTGTCACTGTTTGCAAATGACACGATACTACACATAGTGAATCCTAAAGATGCCACCAGAAAACTACTAGAGCTAATCAATGAATTTGGTAAAGTTGCAGGATACAAAATTAATGCACAGAAATCTCTTGCATTCCTATACACTAATAATGAAAGATCAGAAAGAGAAATTAAGGAAACAATCTCATTCACCATTGCAACAAAAAGAATAAAATACGGAGGAATGAACCTACATAAGGAGGTAAAAGACCTGTACTCAGAAAACTATAAGACACTGCTGAAAGAAATCAAAGATGATATAAACATATGGAGGTATAAACCATGTTCTTGGATTAGAAGAATCAATATTGTGTAAATGACTATAGTACCCAAAGCAAGCTACAGATTCAATGCAATCCCTATCAAATACCACTGGCATTTTCTACAGAACTAGAACAAAAAAATCTTAAAATTTGTATGGAGACACAAAAGACCCCGAATAGCCAAAGCAATCTTGAGGGAAATTAAAAGAGCTGGAGGAATCAGACTTCCTAACTTCAGACTATACTACAAAGCTACATTAATCAAGACTATATGGTACTGGCACAAAAACAGAAATATAGATCAATTGAACAAGATAGAAAGCCCAGAGATAAACCTACGTACCTATGGCTAACTCATCTATGACAAAGGAGGCAAAGATATACAATGAAGAAAAGACAGTCTCTTCAGTAAGTGGTGCTGGGAAAACTGGACAACCACACGTGAAAGAATGAAATTAGAACGCTCCATAACACCATACACAAAAATAAACTCAAAATTAATTAGAGATCTAAATGTTAGACCAGACACTATAAAATTATTAGAGGAAAACATAGGCAGAACACTCTATGACATAAATCACAGCAAGATCCTTTTTGACCCACCTCCTAGAGAAGTGGAAATAAAAACAAAAATAAACAAATGGGACCTAATGAAACTTCAAAGCTTTTGCACAGCAAAGGAAAACATAAACAAGACGAAAATACAACCCTCAGAATGGGAGAAAATGTTTTCAAATGAAGCAAATGACAAAAGATTAATCTCCAAAATTTACAAGCAGCTCGTGTAGCTCAATATCACAAAAACAAACAACACAATCCAAAAATGGGCAGAAGACCTAAATAGACATTTCTCCAAAGGAGATATACAGATTGCCAATAAACACATGAAAGGATGCTGAACATCACTAATCATTAGAGAAATGCAAATCAAAACTACAGTGAGTTATCACCTCCCAGCAGTCAGAATGGCAATCATCAAAAAATCTACAAACAATAAATGCTGGAGAGGCATTTACTGGAGAAAAGGGAACGTTCTTGCACTGTTGCTGGGAATGTAAATTGTTATACCCACTAGGGATAACAGTATAGAGGTTCCTTAAAAAACTAAAAATAGAAGTACCATACGACCCAGCAATCCAACTACTGGGCATTTGCCCTGAGAAAACCATAATTCAAAAAGAGTTATATACAACAATGTTCGTTGCAGTTCTACTTACAATAGCCAGGACATGGAAGCAACCTAAGTGTCCATCGACAGATGAATGGATAAAGAATATCTGGCACATATATAAATGGAATATTACTCAGCCATAAAAAGAAACAAAACTGAGTTATTTGTAGTGAGGGGGATGGACTTAGAGTCTGTCCTACACAGTGAAGTGAGTCAGAAAGAGAAAAATAAATACCGTGTGCTAACAGAGATATATGGAATCTAAAGAAAAAAGTTTATGAAGAACCTAGGGGCAGGACAGGATTAAGGACACAGACATAGAGAAAGGACTTGAGGACACGGGGAGGGGGAAGGGTAAGCTGGGACGAAGTGAGAGAGTGCCATGGACATATATACATTACCAAATGTAACATCGATAGCTACTGGGAAGCAGCCACATAGCACAGGGAGATCAATTCGGTGCTTTGCGACCACCTAAAGGGGTGGGATGTGGAGGGTGGGAGGGAGATGTAAGAGGGAGGGGATATGGTGATATATGTATATGTATAATTGATTCACTTTGTTATACAGCAGAAACTGACACTCCATTGTAAAGCAATTATACTCCAATAAAGGTGTAAAAGGAAAATAAAAAAGAAAGAAGCCCAGAGATAAACCTACACACGTATGGTCAACTAATCTATGACAAAGTAGGCAAGACTATACAATGGAGAAAAGACAGTGTCTTCAATCAGTGGTGCTGGGAAAAATGGACAGCTACATGTAAAAGAATGAAATTAGAACACCCCCTAACACCATACACAAAAATAAATTCAAAATGGATTAGAGACCTCAATGTAAGACCGGACAGTATAAAACTCTTAGAGGAAAACATAGGAAGAATACTCTAACATAAATCACAGCAAGATCTTTTTTGATCCACCTCCTAGAGTAATGACATAAAAAAGAAAACTAAACAAATGGGACCTAATGAAACGTAAAAGCTTTTGCAAAGCAATGGAAACTACAAACACAAAAAGACAACTCTCAGAATGGGAGAATATATTTGCAACTGAATCAATGGACAAAGGATTAATCTCCAATATATATAAACAGCTGATGCAGCTCAATATTAAAAAAACAAACAACCCAATACAAAAATGGGCAGAAGATCTAAATAGACATTTCTTCCAAAAAGACGTAGAGATGGCCAAGGAGCACATGAAAAGCTGCTCTACATCACTAATTATTAGAGAAATGCAAATCAAAACTACAATGAGGTATCACCTCACACCTGTTAGAATGGGCATCATCAGAAAATCTACAAACAACAAATGCTGGAGAGGGTGTGGAGAAAAGGAACCCTCTTCCACGATTGGTGGGAATGTAAATTGATAGTCACTATGGAGAACAGTATGGAGGTTCCTTAAAAAACTAAAAATAGAATTACCATATGATCCAGCAACCCACTACTGGGCATATACCCAGAGAAAACCATAAATCAAAAAGACACATTCACCACAATGTTCATTGCAGCACTATTTACAATAGCCAGGTAATGGAAGCAACCTAAATGCCCACAGACAGACAAATGGATAAAGATGTGGTACATATATAAAATGGACTATTAGCCATAAAAAGGAATGAAATTGGGTCATTTGTAGAGACGTCGATGGATCTAGAGACTGTCATACAGAGTGAAGTAAGTCAGAAAGAGAAAAACAAATATTGTATATTAACGCATATATGTGGAACCTAGAAAAACTGTACAGATTAACCGGTTTGAAGGGAAGAAATAGAGACACAGATGTAGAGAACAAATGTATGGACACAAAGAGGGGAAAGCCATGGGGGGGTGGCGGTGGGAGGAGTTGGGAGATCGGGATTGACATGTATACATTTATATGTATAAAATAGATAACCAATAAGAACCTGCTGTATAAAAAATAAATAAAATAAAATGAAAAATAAAATTTTTTAAAAAACGGAAAAATGTTATTCCCTTCACATACATGTATTTATATGAATGAATTATTTCCATGCTTACATCCATAAGTACAAAAAAGAGGAATAAAACCTACCTTGAAACAAAAAACAAAACAGAACCCACCAGTTATACAGATGAAAACCCAATCAGGGCACTTGCTCCAGTGATAGACAATTCTGAAGTTGGTCAGAGGTGGGGATTCCGCTTGCATGCAGCCAGCAGCCACCCCGCAAGGAGTGTCCTCATTACAAGCCTGGGGGACCGTGCCGAGGCATCTGTGAGTAAACGTGAGATGAGCCCCAGGCCAGCTGCTGCTGAACTGTTCCCACCCGTCCCAGGTAAAACACCTGAATATATACAAGGACTTGAAAGCCTAGAGGAAGGGCCATAGAGCCACACGAGTGACAGCATGCCGGCCAACTTGGTGCCTGCAGGCCAGCCAGGATGGTCCTGGCCCTGGGTGCTCTTCTGGAAGATTTCCATTTCCCTGCCTGAGATACCCGTCCTGTCCCTGCCCCCACTGCTTTTTTCCTTCCTCACCTCTGCCCAGGGAGAAATTCCAGCAGCAGGTATGGGTGACACATCCTCTTCTTTAGCAGGTGGCAGCCTGGCAACTGCTGCAGAAAGTCCAGCAGAGCCCCACTCACACTGGGCCACCCACAAAGCCGTGGCCTCTCACTCCCTCCCACCAGCCCAGCCCCGAGACTGCTGACAGGGCAGAGAAAATGGCGTCAGGCACGGCTGCAGGGGCTCTTGCTGCCTGGAGTGGTATTTATATTGATCTCAACCCAGGCACACCTGGGAAGGGCAGGCTGGCACGGTAAGGCTGCCCAGCTCAGCCAATCATCACCCCTCAGGGGCTCACAGTTGCAGAAAATGGAACTTGCTGAACCGGCCAGGTCCAAGGAACAGGTGTGGGCTCCTGAGAGTCAGGATAGACAAGGGGCTGCAGCTTTGGCTTGTTTTCTAATCATTTTATCTGGCCCATGAGTGGGAGACAACTTCAAGAAAACCCTCTCCTAATGAGAGGAACCCAGGAGTCAGGGAGAGGAGGGGTGGGTGGTGGTTGGAGACAGAGGCCTGGTGCCCCGGGTGCAGTGGAAGTCTCTGGAAGACCAGGTGGAGGGAGGCCGCACAGAGTGATGCCCAGGGTCACAGACCTGTCGCAGCTACTGTTTGTTAGTTCAAGTCCTGCTCTGAGGTGCTCTGTGTCAGCTCTGAGCGACAGGTGAGCTGGGGGTGCTCTGCAATGAGGGCTATGTGCACGGTTCCTGTGTGCCCAGCCCTGCCACGGTACCTGCAAGGGTAACTCTGTATCCTGGGAGGGGCCTGACCACCAGAGCCCCGTGGGCTGGGGTGGGGGTGGGGTACCTGCCCAGGTGAGCTCCATATTCTGGGATTGGTGTGACCACGAGAGCCCCATGGGCTGCTGGGGACCTGGTAAAGGATGTCAGGACAGTCAGTGAAGCCACCGAGGATATACCTCCAGTTGCTCCTAATTCCTACACCCTGCTGGTCATTCTACCAACCACCAGGACATGGTATTCTGTATTAGTCTTCAATGATGCCTTCTTTTGTATTCCATTAGTCCCAGAGTCACAAGAAATTTTGGCTTGTGAGTGGCAGGACTCAACATACAACTAAAACAATACTTCCGGGCCGTCTTGCCCCAAGGGTGCAAAAATTCCCACACCATCTTTGGGGAAACCTTAGCTAAAGACCTAAAAGTTCTACCTCTGGAAAAGGAAACCCTCCTTCAGTACGCAGACGACATTCTGATCGCCAGCCCTACTAAGGAGGCCTCTGAACTACCAAGCCAATAAAGGATAGAAGTTGTCCAAGAAAAAGCTCAAATATCACAGACTGCGGTGACCTGCCTGGGCTTCATTCTCACAGAAGGTCGGAGAAGCCCATCCCAGGAAAGGGAAGAAACCATTTGCAGCCTTACCCCTTTCTAAAACTAGAAGACAGCTTAGGGGTTCCTGGGGAGGCCAGGGTTTGCTGCTTCTGGATCCCTAACTACACTCTACTAGCTGGGCCTCTATATGAAACACTGAAAGGAAAAGATGATGATCCTTTTGAATAGAATCCAGAAGTGGCCTTTCAAGAATGGAAAGAGCAGTCAATTCAGACCCTTGCCCTGGAACTCCCTAATTTAGCTAAACCCTTTGATCTTTACATTCCTGGTGAAAGGTGAATCGCCATTGGAGAATTAGTGCAAAAACTGGGACCACTTGAAATGGAACAATGCAAGAATGCCATCCAGGTAGGATAAACTACGGTCACCAAGGGGCTTGGCCTACTGCCACATCTGGCCAAGATACTGGCGGTATCTAAAAACCTGGAAATCAGCAGCCCAAAAGGCCACCTCCCTCCTAAGGGAAAAGGACTCCACGTGGTGATCCTAACCACCAACCATGCCCTGAAGTTGCAGGGTTCGCTCCGTGGGCACACCAACCTCGAGTGAGGAGGCCCTCCAACTCCAACATCCAGAGAGATAACCGGGGGCAACAGGGCACCATGACGACTCGTGTGAACATCACTTGACCTGGAGTTTCTCTCATAAAACAACAAGAGTGTGTCCCAAAAGAGTAGACTACTGCTTGCAGGACTTACTGCACCCAGAGGGGAGCTAATAATCTTGGCGGGGGAACCGTATATCACACTGTCACCATAGAAAAGCCTACAGACACCGTGCTGATGGTGGCCAATAAGACTGGCTGGACTCCTGTTTACTTCAAAAGGCTGTTGACTCAGTGGCCATCATGGTCCTTGATCACCACTGACCCTGGACTGTCTGGGAGTTGAGCGGGCAGGGCTCTGACACCTGGTGCTGTTTGTACGTTAATTCAGGGGCCTAATTGAAGAAAGCGCAGACTACTGGTCAGAGCATCTAGGCTGGCAGAAACGGTCAGCCTAAGGTGGCCGAACAAATGTGGTGCGGGGTGAAACCGGCCCCCACAGCGTCTCTGCACATCTCTTTCCTGGACTCTTAAAGGTCATTAGAATCTATAACACTTCCAATGCTGGTGCTCAGGCGGACGAGCAAGGATGCAGGGGGCCTGGGGACAATCAACGTCACCTGGAGGCTGCTGGGGAGAAGTTCTGACCCTTGTCCCTGGGTTTGAGGGCTCCCAACTCAGCACTCAGCAGTTACAGAAGAAGGGTCTGCACCCTCAGAACTCCAAGAATGAGGAACGGGACAAAAGACAGAGGAGGTGTTTGTCCCCAGCAAAGCCCATTAAAAATCCCTGGGAGATAAAAATAGAATCTGTGCAATAAAGTCAAGTCTAACCTTTTTTATCCTTTGTGCTTTGTCTAATTTCATGTGCTCCTAGGGTCCCGCATGCAGAGGTTCCACACCCGGCACTTCAGACCAGATTTCCTAGTGCAGAATGGCTGGGTCGACACCTCAGCTCCTGGGGCCCAGTGCAGACTCCGCGATATAGAGCCTGAACTGCAGCCAACCCGGCCCTCGAGAGCTCCGCCCCCTCCCTCCCACTGACTCTGACAGGATCTCTACACAGCAGCCCAGCCCACAGCCCACGGGGTAGTGCATGCTCTCACCTCTCCATTCTCTGATCAAAATATAAAGTTTCCTTTGCTTGTGAACCAAACTCAGTCTCGATCTGTTGGCCCCAATGACACTGCGCAGGGGGACACTTGTTGGGGTCCACTCTGGAGGATCAGTAACAGAAATTGAGACTATTGTAACCTCAATGAACAGATGTGTGAGCCAAACTGTAGTTAACATAGAACAGTGTATAAGGCTCGGGTAAAATAAGATGTTTCTAACACTCCCATTTGATATTTCCATCACTTTATTATAAGCAAGTTCAGTGAAAAGGTTTGTCTTATTTGTCAGGTCAATATTAGAGAAACGAAGTGATTTCTTTCCAAGGATGTACATCTAATAATCTTGGTTAAAGCTTCAATCTTGTTTTAAATGCTTTTCCATTGAAAATGATACCTCTCTTTCAGCTCTCCCATTTCTGAGAAGTATAAAATCTTATAATTTATTATTACCAAAGGGGAAAGGTGGGAGGAGGGATAAATTAACAGTTTGGGATTAACACATACACACTGCTATGTATAAAATAGATCATCAACAAGGAACTACTGTATAGCACAGGGAACTACACTCAACATTTTGCAATAACCTATAAGGGGAAATAATCTGAAAAAGAATAGATATTTTTATTGACATCATCTATCAATGACAGTTAAAGTGTAACCTAAGGGAAGCTGGTGGTGAGTGATTCTGAACCTGAAGACTTCAATCATCTAAAGTTTGGACTCTGCCTACTTCCCAAGGCCCTTAATGAACATATGTGTAGCCGTAGCTTAAAAAATTCCCCAGTTTGGGTTTCGGGGAGACACTGATTTTGAAAAAGCCCTGGTGTTTTCCTTACATGAATGGGACACTTCCTACTGCTAAAACATGTCTGTCACACCCAGAGGATGGTATACCGTCTGATCGGGAAGAGTTTGGAAAAGGCATCTCATCTCCTCATCTCCTGGTGCTCGGGTTCACCCCTCCAGCGTCTTTACTAACAGTCTCCCCACTTGGAGATGGCAGCACTGTCAACATCCTGTTACGTACAGTTTGGAATTTGTCCAGAGGATGAAGCGGAAGGATGAGGAACAATGAGAGACAAGTCCTAGGTGTTCAGACAGGCACATGTCACTCTAATTTCCAATCAGGAAGACGAATTGACCAAAGGCTAGGGTTGCCCATGGAAACAGTATAGGGCTTGAGGAAATCCCGCTGCTTTGTGGCCAGTTCCCATAAACACAAGTTGAACAATGGAACTCAGGGGCAGTAAAATTCACGAAACTGCAGAGTTGAAAATATCTATCACTGAAAAATGTCTTGAGGAAAGTCAGAGAAAAGGACTTGTAAGCAAGGGAGAATGGCAGGAAAGGGATTTGAGGAGGTAGAAAGGACTCGCCATTAAGCACAAGAAAAGGGGCTGAACATTGCCAACATTGCAGTTGGCCAAAAAGGGTGTATGCGTTTTTTTCTGTATATATTCAAGAAAAGGGCATACACTTTTTTAGCCAACCAAACAGGTGGGCACTGGAAATCAATACTACAAAAGATATCACTTCGGATCAGTCAGAAGAGCCATCCTCATAAAGCGTAAACAACAGAAATGCAGGACAGGGCAAGGAGAAGAGGGAGCCCTGTGAGACTTATAGTGGAAAATATATATTGCCAACGTCCATTCTGGAGAAGTGTATTGTGTTTACTAAAGCATCTAAAAAATGAGCTACAGAGCATAGGGCACTTGCACTCATGGGCGTATATCTTGGGAAAAACAAAAATGGAGAGGACACAGGCACCCCAATGTTTACCGCCTCTCTGTTTAAAAGATCCTCGACTAGGATATAACTTAAATGTCTCTGGAGGGAAAACATGGATAGATGTGGTACTTATGTAGAGTGGAATATTACTCAGCCTGGAAATCAATGAAATATGGCCAGTTGTAACAACTCCTAGGGAGTTACGTATGATCATTCTAAGTGACATAATTCAAAAAGAAAAAGACACATATCATAAGATATCACTTAAAGGTGGAATCCAAAATAGCTACACATGAAATAACTTACAAAACAAAAACATAGTCAAATATGTAGAAAACACGCATAAGGCTGCTAAACGGGAAAGGTGGGGAGGGGTGAGGCATCATCCAAGAGGTTGAAATTAGCAAAGATACCATTCCAAATACCAAACTGATAATCAACAAGGCCTACACGGTAGCTAAAAGAACTGCATTCAGCACACTCAAGTCACCGGAAAAGAATATATACGACTGGTAAGAATCTGAAAAAGAATTTACTGATGTCTCTCTGTACGTGAATCAAGTGGATGTACAGCAGCAAGAAACAGAGCTTTGAAAATAAGCTGTAACCAATATAGTAATAAATTGAAAAAAATAAACGACAGAGAGACAGAGAAAACCTCTTACAACTTTTCCTCAGGGCCGGTGATGCAACATGGATTGAACACGTCTAGACCCACAGCAGGATGAGACATAAGGCTGGAAACTGTTTGCACTAAGAGAAATGTGAGGTTGGGTGAGGAAATGCACACCCTTTAAAGTAACACTACCTGGTACCCATTCAATGGGTCCCAAATCTGCAGGTTCAAGGGATCTTCCTACAGCTAAAACATGCATGGAAAACCCAGAGGACTGTACACCATGTGATCGGGAGATGTGTCTAAAATGCAGCTCATTTATCCTCTCCTGGTGCTCCTGTTCACCATTCCAGCCACGTTACTTAGAATCTCCCCACTTGGAGAATCAGCACATTTCAACTTCTGTTTCACACATTTTGCAAATTGTGAGGAGGATGAACGGGAAGAGGGGGAACCAATGAGAGAATAGTTGTAGGGGTTTGTACGGGCACATATCACTCTAATTTCCCATTAAGAATGAGAATTGAAAAAAGGCTCAGCCCGCCTCACCCGAGCCAAAATAGGGCCTGAAGCAATCCTGCGGGTTTGAGGCCAGCTCACAAAAGAGCAACTTAAAAAATGGAGCTCAGGGTCACTGCAATTCACAAACCTGCAGAGTTATAAATGAAAACTAACGTCCAAAAATATGTTGAGGTAAGGCAAAGAAGAGGATCTGAATGCAAGACAGAATTGCAAGAAACAGATTTCAAGAGATAGATTGGACTCGTCTTTAAAGCACATGAAAAGCAGCAGAATTTCGACAATGATGCAATTGGCCCAAAAGGGCGTATGCGTTTTTTCCTGATTATATCCAGGAAAAAATGCATACACAATTTATGGGCAATGAAGCAAGCAAGCAATGCAAATGTGCACAACAAAGAAGTCTCATTTCCTACCAGTCAAAAGGGCCATCCTAAACAATTGTAAAAACCAGAAATGCAGGACAGGCCATGGAGAACAGGGAGCCTTTATACGCTGAAGGGCAGTGTGTGAACTGCCGAGAGCCACTCTGGAGAAGTGTATGGTGGTTCCTAAATCATCTAAAAAACAGAGCTACAGAGCATAGGACACTTCCAATCATGGGAATATATCTAGGGAAGTCTAAAAATCAACAAGACACAAGCACAACACAGTTTAGCGCTACTCTGTTTACAAGAACCTCAACTTCAGTACACCTTAAATATCCCAGGAAAGAGAACAATGGATAAAGAAGATGTGGCACTTATGTACAATGGAATATCTCTTCACCATGAAATCAATGTAATAAGGCTAGTAGAAGGATAAAGAGTGGATTTAGGTCCGATAATACTACTTGAAATTAGTCAAACAGAAAAAGAAACATATCATAAGATATCACTTATAGAGGGAGGGTAAATATGGCTGCACAAAAAATGAATTACATAACAGAACAGTGTCTCACATTTAGAAAACACACTTATGTCAGCTTAAGGGGAAAGGAGAGGTGGGGTGATGCATAAAACCAGAGTTTGAAATTAGCACAGATACCGTTCAATAAACCAAATAAGTATTAGACAAGATCTACACCTTGCTCAATGAACTGGCCTCAACACACCCAATACACTGCACAGAAATAAATCTGAGTAATAAGAATCTTAAGACCCATGTATTGACATATCTTCATAAGGGAATCAAGTGTGTGCAGAGCAGCACAAACACAGCAGTGAAAATGAGCTAAACCCCATTATAGAAATAAATTTTAAAAACAAAACGCATAAACAATCAAAGAGAGAAAAATTCTTACAATATTCGCTCAGGGGCTGTGACGCAACCTGGATTGACCACATATAAACCCACAGCTAGATAAGACATAAGGCTGGACACTTGGGGCTGAGAGGATTGGTGAGCTTTGGTGAGCAACTGCCGAAAGTTTAATGCAATACTTCATGCTACTCATTCCAAGGGTCCCAACACTCCAGGTTGAAGGGAATATTCCTACAGCTAAACCATGCTTGGGAAACCCAGCGACAGGTATACCATATGATCGGGAAAGGTTTCTAAAACGCACCTCATTGTTCCTCTCGTGGGGCTCCGGATTGACATTCATGCCGCTTTACTAACAAAAACCCCACATGGAGAGTCAATGCCTTTAAGTTCCTGTACCGCACAGTCTGCAGTTAGTGCGGAGGATGAATGGGAATAGGGGGAACCAGTGAGAAACTAGCTGTAGCGGTTTCAATGGGCACATGTCACTCTAATTTAACATCAGTAAGCAGAATTAACCAAAGGCACAGCAAGGTGCCCCAGAAGAACAATAGGGTCTGAAGGAATCCTGTGGTTATGAGGCAAGATCAGAAAAATAAGAGCTGAAAAATGGAGCTAAGGGCCACTGCAATTCAAAACCTGCAGAGTTATAAAGGCCAACTATTTTCAAAAAATATATTGAGGTAAGGCTATGAAGAGGCATTGAAAGCAAGGCAGAATTGCAGGAAACAGATTTCAGGAGGTAGACTGGAATTGCATTTAAAGCATAGGAAAAGAGGCAGAACATCGACAATGATGCACTTGGCCAAAAAGTGCGTATGCGTTTTTTCCTGAATATATTCAGCAAAAAACACATACGCACTTTTTGGCCAACCAAGCAACCTTGCAAAGGAAATCTGCACTACAATGAAGTCTCACTTCCCCCAGGTAAAAAGGGCCATCTGAAAAAAGTGTAAAATCCAGAAAGGCAGGACAGGCCATGGAGAACTGGGAGTCTTCTTATGCTGATGGGCGGGATGTAAATTGCCAAGAGCCACTCGGGAGAAGTGTATGGTGTTTCCTGAAATATCTAAAGAACAAAGCAACAGAGCCTAGGGCACTTCCACTTATGGTCCTATAGCTTAGGGAAATTAAAATCAAAAAGACACAGCCACCCCAAAGTTTGGGACGGCTCTGTTTACAAGAACCTCGTTTACGGTACAATTTCAATATCGCAGAAAGTGGAAAATGGATAAAGAAGTTGTGGTACTTACGTACAATGCAATATCACTCAGCAATGAAATCTATGTCATCAGGCCCGTAGCAGCATAATGAGTGGATTCAGGTATGATGATTCTAACTGAAATAAGTCACACAGAAAAAGAAACATCATAAGATATCACTAATACACGGAATGTAAACTTGGCTACACAGGAACTGGATTACAAAACAGAACAGGGTCTCAAATTTAGAAAACCAACTTATGCTTGCTTAAGGGGAAAGGTGAGTTGGGGTGCTGCATAAAACCAGAGATTGAAATGAGCACAGATAAAGTTCCTTAAGCCAAATATGGAATAGACAAGAGCTACTCCTTGCTCAACGAAATGGACTCAACACCCCATATTAAACGCCTAAGAATGTACCTGACTAGTAAGTATCTTAAAACCTATGGATTGCTATGTCTCTGAAAGAGAATCAAGCGTGTGTACAGGGGCGTAAACGCAGCAGTGATAGGATTGGAGAGGTTCGGTGAGCAAATGAAGACCCTTTGAAGTCATATTGCATGGTACCCATTCCACGGGTCTCAACTCTCCAGGTTTAAGGGATTCTTCCTTCAGCTAAAACATGCATGTGGAGCCCAGAGTATGATCAACCATGTGATCGGGAGACGTGTTCCAATATGTCTCAGTTCTCGTCCCCTGGTACTCGGGTGCAACATTCCAGATGCTTTACTAACACTCTCCCGACTTGGAGAGTCAGTGCCTTTAACCTCCTGTTTGGCCCAGTTTGCAATTTCTGCGGAAGATGAACAGGAATAGGGAGAACCAATGAGAGACTAGCTGGAGGTGTCTGGACGGGCAAATTTAACTCTCATTTCCCACCAGGAAGAGGAATTAAGCAAAGGCTCAGCGTGCCGTGCCGGAACCAGATTAGGGCCTGAAGCAATCCTGCGGTGTTGCGGCCAGCTCACAAGAAAGCGAGTTGAAGAAAGGAGCTCAGGGGAACTGTAATTCACAAAACCTGCAGAGTTATAAATGACAGCAATCGTCCAAAAATATACTGAAGTAAGGTTGCCAAGAGGACTTGAAAGCGGGGCAGAATTGCAGGAAACCGATTTCAGGAGGTAGACTGGAATTGCATTTAAAGCATAGGAAAAGAGGCAGAATGTCCACAATGATGCACTTGGCCAAAAAGGGCGTATGCGTTTTTTCCTGAATATATTCAGGAAAAAACGCATACGCCCTTTTTGGCCAACCAAGCAAGCTTGCAAAGGAAATCTGCACTACAATGAAGTCTCACTTTCCCCACGTAAAAAGGGCCATCTGAAAAAAGTGAAAAATCCAGAAAGGCAGGACAGGCCATGGAGAACTGGGAGCCTTGTTATGCTGATGGGCGGGATGTAAATTGCCAGGAGCCACTAGGGAGAGGTATATGGTGTTTCCTGAAACATCTAAAGAACAAAGCAACAGAGCCTAGGGCACTTCAACTTATGGTCCTATAGCTTAGGGAAATTAAAATCAAAAAGACACAGCCACCGCAAAGTTTGGGAGGGCTCTGTTTACAAGAACCTCGTTTACGGTACAAGTTCAATATCGCAGAAAGTGGAAAATGGATAAAGAAGTTGTGGTACTTACGTACAATGCAATATCACTCAGCAATGAAATCTATGTCATCAGGCCCGTAGCAGCATAATGAGTGGATTCAGGTATGATGATTCTAACTGAAATAAGTCACACAGAAAAAGAAACATCATAAGATATCACTAATACACGGAATGTAAACTTGGCTACACAGGAACTGGATTACAAAACAGAACAGGGTCTCAAATTTAGAAAACCAACTTATGCTTGCTTAAGGGGAAAGGTGAGTTGGGGTGCTGCATACAACCAGAGATTGAAATGAGCACAGATAAAGTTCCTTAAGCCAAATATGGAATAGACAAGAGCTACTCCTTGCTCAATGAAATGGACTCAACACCCCATATTAAACGCCTAAGAATGTACCTGACTAGTAAGTATCTTAAAACCTATGGATTGCTATGTCTCTGAAAGAGAATCAAGCGTGTGTACAGGGGCGTAAACGCAGCAGTGATAGGATTGGAGAGGTTCGGTGAGCAAATGAAGACCCTTTGAAGTCATATTGCATGGTACCCATTCCACGGGTCTCAACTCTCCAGGTTTAAGGGATTCTTCCTTCAGCTAAAACATGCATGTGGAACCCAGAGTATGATCAACCGTGTGATCGGGAGACGTGTTCCTATATGTCTCAGTTCTCGTCCCCTGGTACTCGGGTGCAACATTCCAGACGCTTTACAAACACTCTCCCGACTTGGAGAGTCAGTGCCTTTAACCTCCTGTTTGGCCCAGTTTGCAATTTCTGCAGAAGATGAACAGGAATAGGGAGAACCAATGAGAGACTAGCTGGAGGTGTCTGGATGCGCAAATTTAACTCTCATTTCCCACCAGAAAGAGGAATTAACCAAAGGCTCAGCGTGCCGTGCCTGAACCAGATTAGGGCCTGAAGCAATCCTGCGGTGTTGCGGCCAGCTCACAAGAAAGCGAGTTGAAGAAAGGAGCTCAGGGGCACTGTAATTCACAAACCTGCAGAGCTATAAATGACAGCTATCGTCCAAAAATATACTGAAGTAAGGCTGTCAAGAGGACTTGAAAGCGGGGCAGAATTGCAGGAAACCGATTTCAGGAGGCAGACTGGAATTGCATTTAAAGCATAGGAAAAGAGGCAGAACGTCCACAATGATGCACTTGGCCAAAAAGGGCGTATGCGTTTTTTCCTGAATATATTCAGGAAAAAACGCATACGCCCTTTTTGGCCAACCAAGCAAGCTTGCAAAGGAAATCTGCACTACAATGAAGTCTCACTTCCCCCAGGTAAAAAGGGCCATCTGAAAAAAGTGTAAAATCCAGAAAGGCAGGACAGGCCATGGAGAACTGGGAGTCTTCTTATGCTGATGGGCGGGATGTAAATTGCCAAGAGCCACTCGGGAGAAGTGTATGGTGTTTCCTGAAATATCTAAAGAACAAAGCAACAGAGCCTAGGGCACTTCCACTTATGGTCCTATAGCTTAGGGAAATTAAAATCAAAAAGACACAGCCACCCCAAAGTTTGGGACGGCTCTGTTTACAAGAACCTCGTTTACGGTACAATTTCAATATCGCAGAAAGTGGAAAATGGATAAAGAAGTTGTGGTACTTACGTACAATGCAATATCACTCAGCAATGAAATCTATGTCATCAGGCCCGTAGCAGCATAATGAGTGGATTCAGGTATGATGATTCTAACTGAAATAAGTCACACAGAAAAAGAAACATCATAAGATATCACTAATACACGGAATGTAAACTTGGCTACACAGGAACTGGATTACAAAACAGAACAGGGTCTCAAATTTAGAAAACCAACTTATGCTTGCTTAAGGGGAAAGGTGAGTTGGGGTGCTGCATAAAACCAGAGATTGAAATGAGCACAGATAAAGTTCCTTAAGCCAAATATGGAATAGACAAGAGCTACTCCTTGCTCAACGAAATGGACTCAACACCCCATATTAAACGCCTAAGAATGTACCTGACTAGTAAGTATCTTAAAACCTATGGATTGCTATGTCTCTGAAAGAGAATCAAGCGTGTGTACAGGCGCATAAACGCAGCAGTGATAGGATTGCAGAGGTTCGGTGAGCAAATGAAGACCCTTTGAAGTCATATTGCATGGTATCCATTCCACGGGTCTCAACTCTCCAGGTTTAAGGGATTCTTCCTTCAGCTAAAACATGCATGTGGAACCCAGAGTATGATCAACCGTGTGATCGGGAGACGTGTTCCTATATGTCTCAGTTCTCGTCCCCTGGTACTCAGGTGCAACATTCCAGATGCTTTACTAACACTCTCCCGACTTGGAGAGTCAGTGCCTTTAACCTCCTGTTTGGCCCAGTTTGCAATTTCTGCGGAAGATGAACAGGAATAGGGAGAACCAATGAGAGACTAACTGGAGGTGTCTTGATGCGCAAATTTAACTCTCATTTCCCACGAGGAAGAGGAATTAACCAAAGGCTCAGCGTGCCGTGCCGGAACCAGATTAGGGCCTGAAGCAATCCTGCGGTGTTGCGGCCAGCTCACAAGAAAGCGAGTTGAAGAAAGGAGCTCAGGGGCACTGTAATTCACAAAACCTGCAGAGTTATAAATGACAGCTATCGTCCAAAAATATACTGAAGTAAGGCTGCCAAGAGGACTTGAAAGCGGGGCAGAATTGCAGGAAACCGATTTCAGGAGGTAGACTGGAATTGCATTTAAAGCATAGGAAAAGAGGCAGAACGTCCACAATGATGCACTTGGCCAAAAAGGGCGTATGCGTTTTTTCCTGAATATATTCAGGAAAAAACGCATACGCCCTTTTTGGCCAACCAAGCAAGCTTGCAAAGGAAATCTGCACTACAATGAAGTCTCACTTCCCCCAGGTAAAAAGGGCCATCTGAAAAAAGTGTAAAATCCAGAAAGGCAGGACAGGCCATGGAGAACTGGGAGCCTTGTTATGCTGATGGGCGGGATGTAAACGGCCAAGAGCCACTCGGGAGAAGTGTATGGTGTTTCCTGAAATATCTAAAGAACAAAGCAACGGAGCCTAGGGCACTTCCACTTATGGTCCTATAGCTTAGGGAAATTAAAATCAAAAAGACACAGCCACCCCAAAGTTTGGGACGGCTCTGTTTACAAGAACCTCGTTTACGGTACAAGTTCAATATCGCAGAAAGTGGAAAATGGATAAAGAAGATGTGGTACTTACGTACAATGCAATATCACTCAGCAATGACATCTATGTCATCAGGCCCGTACCAGCATAATGCGTGGATTCAGGTATGATGATTCTAACTGAAATAAGTCACACAGTAAAAGAAACATCATAAGATATCACTAATACACGGAATGTAAACTTGGCTACACAGGAACTGGATTACAAAACAGAACAGGGTCTCAAATTTAGAAAACCAACTTATGCTTGCTTAAGGGGAAAGGTGAGTTGGGGTGCTGCATAAAACCAGAGATTGAAATGAGCACAGATAAAGTTCCTTAAGCCAAATATGGAATAGACAAGAGCTACTCCTTGCTCAACGAAATGGACTCAACACCCCATATTAAACGCCTAAGAATGTACCTGACTAGTAAGTATCTTAAAACCTATGGATTGCTATGTCTCTGAAAGAGAATCAAGCGTGTGTACAGGGGCATAAACGCAGCAGTGATAGGATTGGAGAGGTTCGGTGAGCAAATGAAGACCCTTTGAAGTCATATTGCATGGTACCCATTCCACGGGTCTCAACTCTCCAGGTTTAAGGGATTCTTCCTTCAGCTTAAACATGCATGTGGAACCCAGAGTATGATCAACCGTGTGATCGGGAGACGTGTTCCAATATGTCTCAGTTCTCGTCCCCTGGTAATCGGGTGCAACATTCCAGATGCTTTACTAACACTCTCCCGACTTGGAGAGTCAGTGCCTTTAACCTCCTGTTTGGCCCAGTTTGCAATTTCTGCGGAAGATGAACAGGAATAGGGAGAACCAATGAGAGACTAGCTGGAGGTGTCTGGATGCGCAAATTTAACTCTCATTTCCCACCAGGAAGAGGAATTAACCAAAGGCTCAGCGTGCCGTGCCGGAACCAGATTAGGGCCTGAAGCAATCCTGCGGTGTTGCGGCCAGCTCACAAGAAAGCGAGTTGAAGAAAGGAGCTCAGGGGCACTGTAATTCACAAACCTGCAGAGTTATAAATGACAGCTATCGTCCAAAAATATACTGAAGTAAGGCTGCCAAGAGGACTTGAAAGCGGGGCAGAATTGCAGGAAACCGATTTCAGGAGGCAGACTGGAATTGCATTTAAAGCATAGGAAAAGAGGCAGAACGTCCACAATGATGCACTTGGCCAAAAAGGGCGTATGCGTTTTTTCCTGAATATATTCAGGAAAAAACGCATACGCCCTTTTTGGCCAACCAAGCAAGCTTGCAAAGGAAATCTGCACTACAATGAAGTCTCACTTCCCCCAGGTCAAAAGGGCCATCTGAAAAAAGTGTAAAATCCAGAAAGGCAGGACAGGCCATGGAGAACTGGGAGCCTTGTTATGCTGATGGGCGGGATGTAAATTGCCCAGAGCCACTGGGGAGAAGTGTATGGTGTTTCCTGAAATATCTAAAGAACAAAGCAACGGAGCCTAGGGCACTTCCACTTATGGTCCTATAGCTTAGGGAAATTAAAATCAAAAAGACACAGCCACCCCAAAGTTTGGGACGGCTCTGTTTACAAGAACCTCGTTTACGGTACAAGTTCAATATCGCAGAAAGTGGAAAATGGATAAAGAAGTTGTGGTACTTACGTACAATGCAATATCACTCAGCAATGAAATCTATGTCATCAGGCCCGTAGCAGCATAATGAGTGGATTCAGGTATGATGATTCTAACTGAAATAAGTCACACAGAAAAAGAAACATCATAAGATATCACTAATACACGGAATGTAAACTTGGCTACACAGGAACTGGATTACAAAACAGAACAGGGTCTCAAATTTAGAAAACCAACTTATGCTTGCTTAAGGGGAAAGATGAGTTGGGGTGCTGCATAAAACCAGAGATTGAAATGAGCACAGATAAAGTTCCTTAAGCCAAATATGGAATAGACAAGAGCTACTCCTTGCTCAACGAAATGGACTCAACACCCCATATTAAACGCCTAAGAATGTACCTGACTAGTAAGTATCTTAAAACCTATGGATTGCTATGTCTTTGAAAGAGAATCAAGTGTGTGTACAGGCGCATAAACGCAGCAGTGATAGGATTGGAGAGGTTCGGTGAGCAAATGAAGACCCTTTGAAATCATATTGCATGGTACCCATTCCACGGGTCTCAACTCTCCAGGTTTAAGGGATTCTTCCTTCAGCTAAAACATGCATGTGGAACCCAGAGTATGATCAACTGTGTGATCGGGAGACGTGTTCCTATATGTCTCAGTTCTCGTCCCCTGGTACTCGGGTGCAACATTCGAGACGCTTTACTAACACTCTCCCGACTTGGAGAGTCAGTGCCTTTAACCTCCTGTTTGGCCCAGTTTGCAATTTCTGCGGAAGATGAACAGGAATAGGGAGAACCAATGAGAGACTAGCTGGAGTTGTCTGGATGCGCAAATTTAACTCTCATTTCCCACCAGAAAGAGGAATTAACCAAAGGCTCAGCGTGCCGTGCCGGAACCAGATTAGGGCCTGAAGCAATCCTGCGGTGTTGCGGCCAGCTCACAAGAAAGCGAGTTGAAGAAAGGAGCTCAGGGGAACTGTAATTCACAAACCTGCAGAGTTATAAATGACAGCTATCGTCCAAAAATATACTGAAGTAAGGCTGCCAAGAGGACTTGAAAGCGGGGCAGAATTGCAGGAAACCGATTTCAGGAGGTAGACTGGAATTGCATTTAAAGCATAGGAAAACAGGCAGAACGTCCACAATGATGCACTTGGCCAAAAAGGGCGTATGCGTTTTTTTCTGAATATATTCAGGAAAAAACGCATACGCCCTTTTTGGCCAACCAAGCAAGCTTGCAAAGGAAATCTGCACTACAATGAAGTCTCACTTCCCCCAGGTAAAAAGGGCCATCTGAAAAAAGTGTAAAATCCAGAAAGGCAGGACAGGCCATGGAGAACTGGGAGTCTTCTTATGCTGATGGGCGGGATGTAAATTGCCAAGAGCCACTCGGGAGAAGTGTATGGTGTTTCCTGAAATATCTAAAGAACAAAGCAACAGAGCCTAGGGCACTTCCACTTATGGTCCTATAGCTTAGGGAAATTAAAATCAAAAAGACACAGCCACCCCAAAGTTTGGGACGGCTCTGTTTACAAGAACCTCGTTTACGGTACAATTTCAATATCGCAGAAAGTGGAAAATGGATAAAGAAGTTGTGGTACTTACGTACAATGCAATATCACTCAGCAATGAAATCTATGTCATCAGGCCCGTAGCAGCATAATGAGTGGATTCAGGTATGATGATTCTAACTGAAATAAGTCACACAGAAAAAGAAACATCATAAGATATCACTAATACACGGAATGTAAACTTGGCTACACAGGAACTGGATTACAAAACAGAACAGGGTCTCAAATTTAGAAAACCAACTTATGCTTGCTTAAGGGGAAAGGTGAGTTGGGGTGCTGCATAAAACCAGAGATTGAAATGAGCACAGATAAAGTTCCTTAAGCCAAATATGGAATAGACAAGAGCTACTCCTTGCTCAACGAAATGGACTCAACACCCCATATTAAACGCCTAAGAATGTACCTGACTAGTAAGTATCTTAAAACCTATGGATTGCTATGTCTCTGAAAGAGAATCAAGCGTGTGTACAGGGGCGTAAACGCAGCAGTGATAGGATTGGAGAGGTTCGGTGAGCAAATGAAGACCCTTTGAAGTCATATTGCATGGTACCCATTCCACGGGTCTCAACTCTCCAGGTTTAAGGGATTCTTCCTTCAGCTAAAACATGCATGTGGAGCCCAGAGTATGATCAACCATGTGATCGGGAGACGTGTTCCAATATGTCTCAGTTCTCGTCCCCTGGTACTCGGGTGCAACATTCCAGATGCTTTACTAACACTCTCCCGACTTGGAGAGTCAGTGCCTTTAACCTCCTGTTTGGCCCAGTTTGCAATTTCTGCGGAAGATGAACAGGAATAGGGAGAACCAATGAGAGACTAGCTGGAGGTGTCTGGACGGGCAAATTTAACTCTCATTTCCCACCAGGAAGAGGAATTAACCAAAGGCTCAGCGTGCCGTGCCGGAACCAGATTAGGGCCTGAAGCAATCCTGCGGTGTTGCGGCCAGCTCACAAGAAAGCGAGTTGAAGAAAGGAGCTCAGGGGAACTGTAATTCACAAAACCTGCAGAGTTATAAATGACAGCAATCGTCCAAAAATATACTGAAGTAAGGTTGCCAAGAGGACTTGAAAGCGGGGCAGAATTGCAGGAAACCGATTTCAGGAGGTAGACTGGAATTGCATTTAAAGCATAGGAAAAGAGGCAGAATGTCCACAATGATGCACTTGGCCAAAAAGGGCGTATGCGTTTTTTCCTGAATATATTCAGGAAAAAACGCATACGCCCTTTTTGGCCAACCAAGCAAGCTTGCAAAGGAAATCTGCACTACAATGAAGTCTCACTTTCCCCACGTAAAAAGGGCCATCTGAAAAAAGTGAAAAATCCAGAAAGGCAGGACAGGCCATGGAGAACTGGGAGCCTTGTTATGCTGATGGGCGGGATGTAAATTGCCAAGAGCCACTAGGGAGAGGTATATGGTGTTTCCTGAAACATCTAAAGAACAAAGCAACAGAGCCTAGGGCACTTCAACTTATGGTCCTATAGCTTAGGGAAATTAAAATCAAAAAGACACAGCCACCGCAAAGTTTGGGAGGGCTCTGTTTACAAGAACCTCGTTTACGGTACAAGTTCAATATCGCAGAAAGTGGAAAATGGATAAAGAAGTTGTGGTACTTACGTACAATGCAATATCACTCAGCAATGAAATCTATGTCATCAGGCCCGTAGCAGCATAATGAGTGGATTCAGGTATGATGATTCTAACTGAAATAAGTCACACAGAAAAAGAAACATCATAAGATATCACTAATACACGGAATGTAAACTTGGCTACACAGGAACTGGATTACAAAACAGAACAGGGTCTCAAATTTAGAAAACCAACTTATGCTTGCTTAAGGGGAAAGGTGAGTTGGGGTGCTGCATACAACCAGAGATTGAAATGAGCACAGATAAAGTTCCTTAAGCCAAATATGGAATAGACAAGAGCTACTCCTTGCTCAATGAAATGGACTCAACACCCCATATTAAACGCCTAAGAATGTACCTGACTAGTAAGTATCTTAAAACCTATGGATTGCTATGTCTCTGAAAGAGAATCAAGCGTGTGTACAGGGGCGTAAACGCAGCAGTGATAGGATTGGAGAGGTTCGGTGAGCAAATGAAGACCCTTTGAAGTCATATTGCATGGTACCCATTCCACGGGTCTCAACTCTCCAGGTTTAAGGGATTCTTCCTTCAGCTAAAACATGCATGTGGAACCCAGAGTATGATCAACCGTGTGATCGGGAGACGTGTTCCTATATGTCTCAGTTCTCGTCCCCTGGTACTCGGGTGCAACATTCCAGACGCTTTACAAACACTCTCCCGACTTGGAGAGTCAGTGCCTTTAACCTCCTGTTTGGCCCAGTTTGCAATTTCTGCAGAAGATGAACAGGAATAGGGAGAACCAATGAGAGACTAGCTGGAGGTGTCTGGATGCGCAAATTTAACTCTCATTTCCCACCAGAAAGAGGAATTAACCAAAGGCTCAGCGTGCCGTGCCTGAACCAGATTAGGGCCTGAAGCAATCCTGCGGTGTTGCGGCCAGCTCACAAGAAAGCGAGTTGAAGAAAGGAGCTCAGGGGCACTGTAATTCACAAACCTGCAGAGCTATAAATGACAGCTATCGTCCAAAAATATACTGAAGTAAGGCTGTCAAGAGGACTTGAAAGCAGGGCAGAATTGCAGGAAACCGATTTCAGGAGGCAGACTGGAATTGCATTTAAAGCATAGGAAAAGAGGCAGAACGTCCACAATGATGCACTTGGCCAAAAAGGGCGTATGCGTTTTTTCCTGAATATATTCAGGAAAAAACGCATACGCCCTTTTTGGCCAACCAAGCAAGCTTGCAAAGGAAATCTGCACTACAATGAAGTCTCACTTCCCCCAGGTAAAAAGGGCCATCTGAAAAAAGTGTAAAATCCAGAAAGGCAGGACAGGCCATGGAGAACTGGGAGTCTTCTTATGCTGATGGGCGGGATGTAAATTGCCAAGAGCCACTCGGGAGAAGTGTATGGTGTTTCCTGAAATATCTAAAGAACAAAGCAACAGAGCCTAGGGCACTTCCACTTATGGTCCTATAGCTTAGAGAAATTAAAATCAAAAAGACACAGCCACCCCAAAGTTTGGGACGGCTCTGTTTACAAGAACCTCGTTTACGGTACAATTTCAATATCGCAGAAATTGGAAAATGGATAAAGAAGTTGTGGTACTTACGTACAATGCAATATCACTCAGCAATGAAATCTATGTCATCAGGCCCGTAGCAGCATAATGAGTGGATTCAGGTATGATGATTCTAACTGAAATAAGTCACACAGAAAAAGAAACATCATAAGATATCACTAATACACGGAATGTAAACTTGGCTACACAGGAACTGGATTACAAAACAGAACAGGGTCTCAAATTTAGAAAACCAACTTATGCTTGCTTAAGGGGAAAGGTGAGTTGGGGTGCTGCATAAAACCAGAGATTGAAATGAGCACAGATAAAGTTCCTTAAGCCAAATATGGAATAGACAAGAGCTACTCCTTGCTCAACGAAATGGACTCAACACCCCATATTAAACGCCTAAGAATGTACCTGACTAGTAAGTATCTTAAAACCTATGGATTGCTATGTCTCTGAAAGAGAATCAAGCGTGTGTACAGGCGCATAAACGCAGCAGTGATAGGATTGCAGAGGTTCGGTGAGCAAATGAAGACCCTTTGAAGTCATATTGCATGGTATCCATTCCACGGGTCTCAACTCTCCAGGTTTAAGGGATTCTTCCTTCAGCTAAAACATGCATGTGGAACCCAGAGTATGATCAACCGTGTGATCGGGAGACGTGTTCCTATATGTCTCAGTTCTCGTCCCCTGGTACTCAGGTGCAACATTCCAGATGCTTTACTAACACTCTCCCGACTTGGAGAGTCAGTGCCTTTAACCTCCTGTTTGGCCCAGTTTGCAATTTCTGCGGAAGATGAACAGGAATAGGGAGAACCAATGAGAGACTAACTGGAGGTGTCTTGATGCGCAAATTTAACTCTCATTTCCCACGAGGAAGAGGAATTAACCAAAGGCTCAGCGTGCCGTGCCGGAACCAGATTAGGGCCTGAAGCAATCCTGCGGTGTTGCGGCCAGCTCACAAGAAAGCGAGTTGAAGAAAGGAGCTCAGGGGCACTGTAATTCACAAAACCTGCAGAGTTATAAATGACAGCTATCGTCCAAAAATATACTGAAGTAAGGCTGCCAAGAGGACTTGAAAGCGGGGCAGAATTGCAGGAAACCGATTTCAGGAGGTAGACTGGAATTGCATTTAAAGCATAGGAAAAGAGGCAGAACGTCCACAATGATGCACTTGGCCAAAAAGGGCGTATGCGTTTTTTCCTGAATATATTCAGGAAAAAACGCATACGCCCTTTTTGGCCAACCAAGCAAGCTTGCAAAGGAAATCTGCACTACAATGAAGTCTCACTTCCCCCAGGTAAAAAGGGCCATCTGAAAAAAGTGTAAAATCCAGAAAGGCAGGACAGGCCATGGAGAACTGGGAGCCTTGTTATGCTGATGGGCGGGATGTAAACGGCCAAGAGCCACTCGGGAGAAGTGTATGGTGTTTCCTGAAATATCTAAAGAACAAAGCAACGGAGCCTAGGGCACTTCCACTTATGGTCCTATAGCTTAGGGAAATTAAAATCAAAAAGACACAGCCACCCCAAAGTTTGGGACGGCTCTGTTTACAAGAACCTCGTTTACGGTACAAGTTCAATATCGCAGAAAGTGGAAAATGGATAAAGAAGATGTGGTACTTACGTACAATGCAATATCACTCAGCAATGACATCTATGTCATCAGGCCCGTACCAGCATAATGCGTGGATTCAGGTATGATGATTCTAACTGAAATAAGTCACACAGTAAAAGAAACATCATAAGATATCACTAATACACGGAATGTAAACTTGGCTACACAGGAACTGGATTACAAAACAGAACAGGGTCTCAAATTTAGAAAACCAACTTATGCTTGCTTAAGGGGAAAGGTGAGTTGGGGTGCTGCATAAAACCAGAGATTGAAATGAGCACAGATAAAGTTCCTTAAGCCAAATATGGAATAGACAAGAGCTACTCCTTGCTCAACGAAATGGACTCAACACCCCATATTAAACGCCTAAGAATGTACCTGACTAGTAAGTATCTTAAAACCTATGGATTGCTATGTCTCTGAAAGAGAATCAAGCGTGTGTACAGGGGCATAAACGCAGCAGTGATAGGATTGGAGAGGTTCGGTGAGCAAATGAAGACCCTTTGAAGTCATATTGCATGGTACCCATTCCACGGGTCTCAACTCTCCAGGTTTAAGGGATTCTTCCTTCAGCTTAAACATGCATGTGGAACCCAGAGTATGATCAACCGTGTGATCGGGAGACGTGTTCCAATATGTCTCAGTTCTCGTCCCCTGGTAATCGGGTGCAACATTCCAGATGCTTTACTAACACTCTCCCGACTTGGAGAGTCAGTGCCTTTAACCTTCTGTTTGGCCCAGTTTGCAATTTCTGCGGAAGATGAACAGGAATAGGGAGAACCAATGAGAGACTAGCTGGAGGTGTCTGGATGCGCAAATTTAACTCTCATTTCCCACCAGGAAGAGGAATTAACCAAAGGCTCAGCGTGCCGTGCCGGAACCAGATTAGGGCCTGAAGCAATCCTGCGGTGTTGCGGCCAGCTCACAAGAAAGCGAGTTGAAGAAAGGAGCTCAGGGGCACTGTAATTCACAAACCTGCAGAGTTATAAATGACAGCTATCGTCCAAAAATATACTGAAGTAAGGCTGCCAAGAGGACTTGAAAGCGGGGCAGAATTGCAGGAAACCGATTTCAGGAGGCAGACTGGAATTGCATTTAAAGCATAGGAAAAGAGGCAGAACGTCCACAATGATGCACTTGGCCAAAAAGGGCGTATGCGTTTTTTCCTGAATATATTCAGGAAAAAACGCATACGCCCTTTTTGGCCAACCAAGCAAGCTTGCAAAGGAAATCTGCACTACAATGAAGTCTCACTTCCCCCAGGTCAAAAGGGCCATCTGAAAAAAGTGTAAAATCCAGAAAGGCAGGACAGGCCATGGAGAACTGGGAGCCTTGTTATGCTGATGGGCGGGATGTAAATTGCCCAGAGCCACTGGGGAGAAGTGTATGGTGTTTCCTGAAATATCTAAAGAACAAAGCAACGGAGCCTAGGGCACTTCCACTTATGGTCCTATAGCTTAGGGAAATTAAAATCAAAAAGACACAGCCACCCCAAAGTTTGGGACGGCTCTGTTTACAAGAACCTCGTTTACGGTACAAGTTCAATATCGCAGAAAGTGGAAAATGGATAAAGAAGTTGTGGTACTTACGTACAATGCAATATCACTCATCAATGAAATCTATGTCATCAGGCCCGTAGCAGCATAATGAGTGGATTCAGGTATGATGATTCTAACTGAAATAAGTCACACAGGAAAAGAAACATCATAAGATATCACTAATACACGGAATGTAAACTTGGCTACACAGGAACTGGATTACAAAACAGAACAGGGTCTCAAATTTAGAAAACCAACTTATGCTTGCTTAAGGGGAAAGATGAGTTGGGGTGCTGCATAAAACCAGAGATTGAAATGAGCACAGATAAAGTTCCTTAAGCCAAATATGGAATAGACAAGAGCTACTCCTTGCTCAACGAAATGGACTCAACACCCCATATTAAACGCCTAAGAATGTACCTGACTAGTAAGTATCTTAAAACCTATGGATTGCTATGTCTTTGAAAGAGAATCAAGCGTGTGTACAGGCGCATAAACGCAGCAGTGATAGGATTGGAGAGGTTCGGTGAGCAAATGAAGACCCTTTGAAGTCATATTGCATGGTACCCATTCCACGGGTCTCAACTCTCCAGGTTTAAGGGATTCTTCCTTCAGCTAAAACATGCATGTAGAACCCAGAGTATGATCAACTGTGTGATCGGGAGACGTGTTCCTATATGTCTCAGTTCTCGTCCCCTGGTACTCGGGTGCAACATTCGAGACGCTTTACTAACACTCTCCCGACTTGGAGAGTCAGTGCCTTTAACCTCCTGTTTGGCCCAGTTTGCAATTTCTGCGGAAGATGAACAGGAATAGGGAGAACCAATGAGAGACTAGCTGGAGTTGTCTGGATGCGCAAATTTAACTCTCATTTCCCACCAGAAAGAGGAATTAACCAAAGGCTCAGCGTGCCGTGCCGGAACCAGATTAGGGCCTGAAGCAATCCTGCGGTGTTGCGGCCAGCTCACAAGAAAGCGAGTTGAAGAAAGGAGCTCAGGGGAACTGTAATTCACAAACCTGCAGAGTTATAAATGACAGCTATCGTCCAAAAATATACTGAAGTAAGGCTGCCAAGAGGACTTGAAAGCGGGGCAGAATTGCAGGAAACCGATTTCAGGAGGTAGACTGGAATTGCATTTAAAGCATAGGAAAACAGGCAGAACGTCCACAATGATGCACTTGGCCAAAAAGGGCGTATGCGTTTTTTTCTGAATATATTCAGGAAAAAACGCATACGCCCTTTTTGGCCAACCAAGCAAGCTTGCAAAGGAAATCTGCACTACAATGTAGTCTCACTTCCCCCCGGTCTAAAGGGACAGCTGAAAAAAATGTAAAATCCAGAAAGGCAGGACAGGCCATGGAGAACTGGGAGCCTTGTTATGCTGATGGGCGGGATGTAAATTGCCAAGAGCCACTCGGGAGAAGTGTATGGTGTTTCCTGAAACATCTAAAAAACAAAGCAACGGAGCCTAGGGCACTTCCACTTATGGTCCTATAGCTTATGGAATTTAAAATCAAAAAGACACAGCCACCCCAAAGTTTGGGACGGCTCTGTTTACAAGAACCTCGTTTACGGTACAAGTTCAATATCGCAGAAAGTGAAAAATGGATAAAGAAGTTGTGGTACTTACGTACAATGCAATATCACTCAGCAATGAAATCTATGTCATCAGGCCCGTAGCAGCATAATGAGTGGATTCAGGTATGATGATTCTAACTGAAATAAGTCTCACAGAAGAAGAAACATCATAAGATGTCACTAATACACAGAATGTGAACTTGGCTACACATGAACTGAGTTACAAAACAGAACAGTGTCTCAAGTTTAGAAAACCAACTTATGCTTGCTTAAGGGGGAAGGTGAGTTGGGGTGCTGCATAAAACTAGAGTTTGAAATTAGCACAGATGCCGTTCCATAAGCCAAATATGTAATAGACAAGACCTACCCCTTGCTCAACAAAATGGTCTCAACAGTGAGGTATCACCTCACACCTGATAGAATGGGCATCATTAGAAAATCTACAAACAAAAAATGCTGGAAAGGGTGTGGAGAAAAGGAACCCTCTTCCACTATTGTTGGGAATATAAATTGATACAGTCACTATGGAGAACAATATGATGTTTCTTAAGAAACTAACAGTAGAATTACCATATGATACAGCAATTCCAGTACTGGACATATAGCCAGACAAAACCATAAATCAAAAAGAGACATTCACCGCAATGTTCATTGCATCACTATTTACAATATCGAGGTAATGGAAGCAACCTAAATGCCCACAGACAGACGAATGCATAAAGCTGTGGTACATATATAAAATGGAATATTACTAAGCCATGAAAAGGAATGAAATTGGGTCATTTGTAGAGACGTCGATGGATCTAGAGACTGTCATACAGAGTGAAGTAAGTCAGAAAGAGAAAAACAAATCTTGTATATTCATGCATATATGTGGAACCTAGAAAAACTGTACAGATTAACCATTCTGCAAGGCATAAATAGAGCAACAGATGTAGACAACAAACGTATGGACAAGAAGGGGGGAAAGCTGTTGGAGGAGTGGTGGTGGGAGGAGTTGAGAGACTGGGATTGGCATGTATACATTTATATGTATAAAATAGATAACCAATAAGAACCTGCTGTATAAAAATATAAAATAAAATTCAAAATTAAAAAGAAATAAAATTTAAAAAATAAAACAGAAAAAACAATTATTCCCTTCACATACATGTATTTATATGAATAAATTATTTCCATGCTTCTATCTGTAAATACAAAAAAGAAGAATAAAATCTACCTTGAACCAAAAACGAAAAAGAGAAAAAAAACACAGAACCCACCAGTTCCACAGAGGAAAACCGTTTCAGGGCACTTGCTCCAGTTGTAAACAATTCTGAAGTTGGTCAGTGGTGGGGAATCGTCTCCCATTCAGCCAGCAGCCCCCACGCAACAAGCGTCCTCATTGCAAAGCTGGGGCACCGTGCCGAGGCATCTGTGAGTAAACGTGAGCTGAGCCCCAGGCCAGTTGCTGCTGAACTATTCCCACCCGTCCCAGGTAAAACACCTGAATATATACAAGGACTTGAAAGCCTAGAGGAAGGGCCATAGAGCCACACGAGTGACAGCATGCCGGCCGACTTGGTGCCTGCAGGCCAGCCAGGATGGTCCTGGCCCTGGGTGCTCTTCTGGAAGATTTCCATTTCCCTGCCTGAGATACCCGTCCTGTCCCTGCCCCCACTGCTTTTTTCCTTCCTCACCTCTGCCCAGGGAGAAATTCCAGCAGCAGGTATGGGTGACACATCCTCTTCTTTAGCAGGTGGCAGCCTGGCAACTGCTGCAGAAAGTCCAGCAGAGCCCCACTCACACTGGGCCACCCACAAAGCCGTGGCCTCTCACTCCCTCCCACCAGCCCAGCCCCGAGACTGCTGACAGGGCAGAGAAAATGGCTCAGGCATGGCTGCAGGGGCTCTTGCTGCCTGGAGTGGTATTTATATTGATCTCAACCCAGGCACACCTGGGGAGGGCTGGCCGGCACGGTAAGGCTGCCCAGCTCAGCCAATCATCACCCCTCAGGGGCTCACAGTTGCAGAAAATGGAACTTGCTGAACCGGCCAGGTCCAAGGAACAGGTGTGGGCTCCTGAGAGTCAGGATAGACAAGGGGCTGCAGCTTTGGCTTGTTTTCTAATCATTTTATCTGGCCCATGAGTGGGAGACAACTTCAAGAAAACCCTCTCTTAATGAGAGGAACCCAGGAGTCAGGGAGAGGAGGGGTGGGTGGTGGTTGGAGACAGAGGCCTGGTGCCCTGGGTGCAGTGGAAGTCTCTGGAAGACCAGGTGGAGGGAGGCCGCACAGAGTGATGCCCAGGGTCACAGACCTGTCACAGCTGCTGTTTGTTAGTTCAAGTCCTGCTCTGAGGTGCTCTGTGTCAGCTCTGAGTGACAGGTGAGCTGGGGGTGCTCTGCAATGAGGGCTATGTGCACGGTTCCTGTGTGCCCAGCCCTGCCACGGTACCTGCAAGGGTAACTCTGTATCCTGGGAGGGGCCTGACCACCAGAGCCCCGTGGGCTGGGGTGGGGGTGGGGTACCTGCCCAGGTGAGCTCCATATTCTGGGATTGGTGTGACCACGAGTGCCCCATGGGCTGCTGGGGACCTGGTAAAGGATGTCAGGACAGTCAGTGAAGCCACCGAGGATATACCTCCAGTTGCTCCTAATTCCTACACCCTGCTGGTCATTCTACCAACCACCAGGACATGGTATTCTGTATTAGTCTTCAATGATGCCTTCTTTTGTATTCCATTAGTCCCAGAGTCACAAGAAATTTTGGCTTGTGAGTGGCAGGACTCAACATACAAATAAAACAATACTTACGGGCCGTCTTGCCCCAAGGGTGCAAATATTCCCACACCATCTTTGGGGAAACCTTAGCTAAAGACCTAAAAGTTCTACCTCTGGAAAAGGAAACCCTCCTTCAGTACGCAGATGACATTCTGATCGCCAGCCCTACTAAGGAGGCCTCTGAACTACCAAGCCAATAAAGGATAGAAGTTGTCCAAGAAAAAGCTCAAATATCACAGACTGCGGTGACCTGCCTGGGCTTCATTCTCACAGAAGGTCGGAGAAGCCCATCCCAGGAAAGGGAAGAAACCATTTTCAGCCTTACCCCTTTCTAAAACTAGAAGACAGCTTAGGGGTTCCTGGGGAGGCCAGGGTTTGCTGCTTCTGGATCCCTAACTACAGTCTACTAGCTG
Source organism: Leucopleurus acutus (assembly GCF_964270905.1). Taxonomy (NCBI): domain Eukaryota; kingdom Metazoa; phylum Chordata; class Mammalia; order Artiodactyla; family Delphinidae; genus Leucopleurus; species Leucopleurus acutus. The sequence goes on from NW_028138933.1 coordinate 45,562, forward strand.
GGCCTCTATATGAAACACTGAAAGGAAAAGATGATGATCTTTTTGAATAGAATCCAGAAGTGGCCTTTCAAGAATGGAAAGAGCAGTCAATTCAGACCCTTGCCCTGGAACTCCCTAATTTAGCTAAACCCTTTGACCTTTACATTCCCAGTGAAAGGTGAATCGCCATTGGAGAATTAGTGCAAAAACTGGGACCACTTGAAATGGAACAATGCAAGAATGCCATCCAGGTAGGATAAACTACAGTCACCAAGGGGCTTGGCCCACTGCCACATCTGGCCAAGATACTGGCGGTATCTAAAAACCTGGAAATCAGCAGCCCAAAAGGCCACCTCCCTCCTAAGGGAAAAGGACCCCACGTGGTGATCCTAATCACCAACCATGCCCTGAAGTTGCAGGGTTCGCTCCATGGGCACACCGACCTCGAGTGAGGAGGCCCTCCAACTCCAACATCCAGAGAGATAACCGGGGGCAACAGGGCACCATGACGACTCGTGTGAACATCACTTGACCTGGAGTTTCTCTCATAAAACAACAAGAGTGTGTCCCAAAAGAGTAGACTACTGCTTGCAGGACTTACTGCACCCAGAGGGGAGCTAATAATCTTGGCGGGGGAACCGTATATCACACTGTCACCATAGAAAAGCCTACAGACACTGTGATGATGGTGGCCAATAAGACCGGCTGGACTCCTGTTTACTTCAAAAGGCTGTTGACTCAGTGGCCATCATGGTCCTTGATCACCACTGACCCTGGACTGTGTGGGACTTGAGCGGGCAGGGCTCTGACACCTGGTGCTGTTTGTACGTTAATTCAGGGGCCTAATTGAAGAAAGCGCAGACTACTGGTCAGAGCATCTAGGCTGGCAGAAACGGTCAGCCTAAGGTGGCCGAACAAATGTGGGGCGGGGTGAAACCGGCCCCCACAGCGTCTCTGCACATCTCTTTCCTGGACCCTTAAAGGTCATTAGAATCTATAACACTTCCAATGTTGGTGCTCAGGTGGACGAGCAGGGAGGCAGGGGTCCTGGGGACAATCAACGTCACCTGGAGGCTGCTGGGGAGAAGCTCTGACCCTCGCCCCCGGGTATGAGGACTCCCAACTCAGCACTCAGCAGTTACAGAAGAAGGGTCTGCACCCTCAGCACTCCAAGAATGAGGAACGGGACAAAAGGCAGAGGAGCGGTTTGTCCCCAGCAAAGCCCATTAAAAATCCCTGGGAGATAAAAATAGAATCTGGGCAATAAAGTCAAGTCTAACCTTTTTTATCCTTTGTGCTTTGTCTAATTTTATGTGCTCCTAGGGTCCCACATGCAGAGGTTCCACACCCGGCACTTCAGACCAGATTTCCTAGTGCAGAATGGCTGTGTCGACACCTCAGCTCCTGGGGCCCAGTGCAGACTCCGCGATATAGAGCCTGAGCTGCAGCCAACCCAGCCCTTGAGAGCTCCGCCCCCTCCCTCCCACTGACTCTGACAGGATCTCTACACAGCAGCCCAGCCCACAGCCCACGGGGTAGTGCATGCTCTCACCTCTCCATTCTCTGATCAAAATATAAAGTTTCCTTTGCTTGTGAACCAAACTCAGTCTCGATCTGTTGGCCCCAATGACACTGCGCAGGGGGACACTTGTTGGGGTCCACTCTGGAGGATCAGTAACAGAAATTGAGACTATTGTAACCTCAATGAACAGATGTGTGAGCCAAACTGTAGTTAACATAGAACAGTGTATAAGGCTCGGGTAAAATAAGATGTTTCTAACACTCCCATTTGATATTTCCATCACTTTATTATAAGCAAGTTCAGTGAAAAGGTTTGTCTTATTTGTCAGGTCAATATTAGAGAAACGAAGTGATTTCTTTCCAAGGATGTACATCTAATAATCTTGGTTAAAGCTTCAATCTTGTTTTAAATGCTTTTCCATTGAAAATGATACCTCTCTTTCAGCTCCCCCATTTCTGAGAAGTATAAAATCTTATAATTTATTATTACCAAAGGGGAAAGGTGGGAGGAGGGATAAAGTAACAGTTTGGGATTAACACATACACACTGCTATGTATAAAATAGATCATCAACAAGGAACTACTGTATAGCACAGGGAACTACACTCAACATTTTGCAATAACCTATAAGGGGAAATAATCTGAAAAAGAATAGATATTTTTATTGACATCATCTATCAATGACAGTTAAAGTGTAACCTAAGGGAAGCTGGTGGTGAGTGCTTCTGACCCTGAAGACTTCAATCATCTAAAGTTTGGACTCTGCCTACTTCCCAAGGCCCTTAATGAACATATGTGTAGCCGTAGCTTAAAAAATTCCCCAGTTTGGGTTTCGGGGAGACACTGATTTTGAAAAAGCCCTGGTGTTCTCCTTACATGAATGGGACTCTTCCTACTGCTAAAACATGTCTGTCACACCCAGAGGATGGTATACCGTCTGATTGGGAAGAGTTTGGAGAAGGCATCTCATCTCCTCATCTCCTGGTGCTCGGGTTCACCCATCCAGCGTCTTTACTAACAGTCTCCCCACTTGGAGATGGCAGCACTGTCAACATCCTGTTGCGTACAGTTTGGAATTTGTCCAGAGGATGAAGCAGAAGGATGAGGAACAATGAGAGACAAGTCCTAGGTGTTCAGACAGGCACATGTCACTCTAATTTCCAATCAGGAAGACGAATTGACCAAAGGCTAGGGTTGCCCATGGAAACAGTATAGGGCTTGAGGAAATCCCGCTGCTTTGTGGCCAGTTCCCATAAACACAAGTTGAACAATGGAACTCAGGGGCAGTAAAATTCACGAAACTGCAGAGTTGAAAATATCCATCACTGAAAAATGTCTTGAGGAAAGTCAGAGAAAGGGACTTGTAAGCAAGGGAGAATGGCAGGAAAGGGATTTGAGGAGGTAGAAAGGACTCGCCATTAAGCACAAGAAAAGGGGCTGAACATTGCCAACATTGCAGTTGGCCAAAAAGGGTGTATGCGTTTTTTTCTGTATATATTCAAGAAAAGGGCATACACTTTTTTAGCCAACCAAACAGGTGGGCACTGGAAATCAATACTACAAAAGATATCACTTCGCATCAGTCAGAAGAGCCATCCTCATAAAGCGTAAACAACAGAAATGCAGGACAGGGCAAGGAGAAGAGGGAGCCCTGTGAGACTTATAGTGGAAATGTATATTGCCAACGGCCATTCTGGAGAAGTGTATTGTGTTTACTAAAGCATCTAAAAAATGAGCTACAGAGCATAGGGCACTTGCACTCATGGGCGTATATCTTGGGAAAAACAAAAATCGAGAGGACACAGGCACCCCAATGTTTACCCCCTCTCTGTTTAAAAGATCCTCGACTAGGATATAACTTAAATGTCTCTGGAGGGAAAAAATGGATAGACATGTGGTACTTAGGTAGAGTGGAATATTATTCAGCCTGGAAATCTATGAAATATGGCCAGTTGTAACAACTCCGGAGGAGTTACGTATGATCATTCTAAGTGACATAATTCAAAAAGAAAAAGACACATATCATAAGATATCACTTAAAGGTGGAATCCAAAATGGCTACACATGAAATAAATTACAAAACAAAAACATAGTCAAATATGTAGAAAACACGCATAAGGCTGCTAAACGGGAAAGGTGGGGAGGGGTGAGGCATCATCCAGGAGGTTGAAATTAGCAAAGATACCATTCCAAATACCAAACTGATAATCAACAAGGCCTACACGGTAGCTAAAAGAACTGCACTCAGCACACTCAAGTCACCGGAAAAGAATATATACGACTGGTAAGAATCTGAAAAAGAATTTATTGATGTCTCTCCATACGTGGATCAAGTGGATGTACAGCAGCAAGAAACAGAGCTTTGAAAATCAGCTGTAACCAATATAGTAATAAATTGAAAAAAATAAACGACAGAGAGAAAACCTCTTACAACTTTTCCTCAGGGCCGGTGATGCAACATGGATTGAACACATCTAGACCCACAGCAGGATGAGACATAAGGCTGGAAACTGTTTGCACTAAGAGAAATGTGAGGTTGGGTGAGGAAATGCACACCCTTTAAAGTAATACTACCTGGTACCCATTCAATGGGTCCCAAATCTGCAGGTTCAAGGGATCTTCCTACAGCTAAAACATGCATGGAAAACCCAGAGGACTGTACACCATGTGATCGGGAGATGTGTCTAAAATGCAGCTCATTTATCCTCTCCTGGTGCTCCTGTTCACCATTCCAGCCACGTTACTTAGAATCTCCCCACTTGGAGAATCAGCACGTTTAAACTTCTGTTTCACACATTTTGCAAATTGTGAGGAGGATGAACGGGAAGAGGGGGAACCAATGAGAGAATAGTTGTAGGGGTTTGGACGGGCACATATCACTCTAATTTCCCATTAAGAATAAGAATTGAAAAAAGGCTCAGCCCGCCTCGCCGGAGCCAAAATAGGGCCTAAAGCAATCCTGCGGGTTTGAGGTCAGCTCACAAAAGAGCAACTTAAAAAATGGAGCTCAGGGTCACTGCAATTCACAAACCTGCAGAGTTATAAATGAAAACTAACGTCCAAAAATATGTTGAGGTAAGGCAAAGAAGAGGATCTGAATGCAAGACAGAATTGCAAGAAACAGATTTCAAGAGATAGATTGGACTCGTCTTTAAAGCACATAAAAAGCGGCAGAATTTCGACAATGATGCAGTTGGCCCAAAAGGGCGTATGCGTTTTTTCCTGATTATATCCAGGAAAAAACGCATGCGCACTTTATGGGCAACGAAGCAAGCAAGCAATGCAAATGTGCACAACAAAGAAGTCTCATTTCCCACCGGTCAAAAGGGTCATCCTAAAAAATTGTAAAAACCAGAAATGTAGGACAGGCCATGGAGAACAGGGAGCCTTTATACGCTGATGGGCAGTGTGTGAACTGCTGAGAGCCACTCTGGAGAAGTGTATGGTGGTTCCTAAATCATCTAAAAAACAGAGCTACAGAGCATAGGACACTTCCAATCATGGGAGTATATCTAGGGAAGTCTAAAAATCAACAAGACACAAGCACACCACAGTTTAGGGCTACTCTGTTTACAAGAACCTCAACTTCAGTACACCTTAAATATCCCAGGAAAGAGAACAATGGATAAAGAAGATGTGGTACTTATGTACAATGGAATATCTCTTCACCATGAAATCAATGTAATAAGGCTAGTAGAAGGATAAAGAGTGGATTTAGGTCCGATAATACTACTTGAAATAAGTCAAACAGAAAAAGAAACATATCATAAGATATCACTTATAGAGGGAGGGTAAATATGGCTGCACAAGAAATGAATTACAGAACAGAACAGTGTCTCACATTTAGAAAACACACTTATGTCAGCTTAAGGGGAAAGGAGAGGTGGGGTGATGCATAAAACCAGAGTTTAAAATTAGCACAGATACCGTTCAATAAACCAAATAGGTATTAGACAAGATCTACACCTTGCTCAATGAACTGGCCTCAACACACCCTATACACCGCAGAGAAATATATCTGAGTAATAAGAATCTTAAAACCCATGTATTGATATATCTCCATAAGGGAATCAAGTGTGTGCAGAGCAGCACAAACACAGCAGTGAAAGTGAGCTAAACCCCATTATAGAAATAAATTTTAAAAACAAAACGCAGAAACAATGAAAGAGAGAAAAATTCTTACAAAATTCGCTCAGGGGCTGTGATGCAACCTGGATTGACCACATATAAACCCACAGCTGGATAAGACATAAGGCTGGACACTTGGGGCTGAGAGGATTGGTGAGCTTTGGTGAGCAACTGCCAAAAGTTTAATGCAATACTTCATGCTACTCATTCCAGGGTCCCAACACTCCAGGTTGAAGGGAATCTTCCTACAGCTAAACCATGCCTGGGAAACTGAGCGACTGGTATACCATATGATCGGGAAAGGTTTCTAAAACGCACCTCATTTTTCCTCTCCTGGGGCTCCGGATCGACATTCCAGCCACTTTACTAACAATATCCCCACATGGAGAGTCAATGCCTTTAAGTTCTGGTATCACACAGTCTGCAGTTAGTGCGGAGGATGAATGGGAATAGGGGAAACCAGTGAGAAACTAGCTGTAGCGGTTTCAATGGGCATATGTCACTCTAATTTCACATCAGTAAGAAGAATAAAACAAAGGCACAGCAAGGTGCTCCAGAAGAAGAATAGGGCCTGAAGGAATCATGTGGTTATGAGGCAAGACCACAAAAATAAGAGCTGAAAAATGGAGCTAAGGGCCACTGCAATTCAAAAACATGCAGAGTTATAAAGGCCAACTATTTTCAAAAAATATATTGAGGTAAGGCTATGAAAAGGCATTGAAAGCAAGGCAGAATTGCAGGAAACCGATTTCAGGAGGTAGACTGGAATTGCATTTAAAGCATAGGAAAAGACGCAGAACGTCCACAATGATGCACTTGGCCAAAAAGTGCGTATGCGTTTTTTCCTGAATATATTCAGGAAAAAACGCATACGCCCTTTTTGGCCAACCAAGCAAGCTTGCAAAGGAAATCTGCACTACAATGAAGTCTCACTTCCCCCCGGTCAAAAGGGCCATCTGAAAAAAGTGTAAAATCCAGAAAGGCAGGACAGGCCATGGAGAACTGGGAGCCTTGTTATGCTGATGGGCGGGATGTAAATTGCCAAGAGCCACTTGGAAGAAGTGTATGGTGCTTCCTGAAAATTCTAAAAAACAAAGCAGCGGAGCCTAGGGCACTTCCACTTATGGTCCTATAGCTTAGGGAAATTAAAATCAAAAAGACACAGCCACCCCAAAGTTTGGGATGGCTCTGTTTACAAGAACCTCATTTACGGTACACGTTCAATATCGCAGAAAGTGGAAAATGGATAAAGAAGTTGTGGTACTTACGTACAATGCAATATCACTCAGCAATGAAATCTATGTCATCAGGCCCGTAGCAGCATAATGAGTGGATTCAGGTATGATGATTCTAACTGAAATAAGTCACACAGGAAAAGAAACATCATAAGATATCACTAATACACGGAATGTAATCTTGGCTACACAGGAACTGGATTACAAAACAGAACAGGGTCTCAAATTTAAAAAACCAACTTATGCTTGCTTAAGGGGAAAGGTGAGTTGGGGTGCTGCATAAAACCAGAGATTGAAATGAGCACAGATAAAGTTCCTTAAGCCAAATATGGAATAGACAAGAGCTACTCCTTGCTCAACGAAGTGGACACAACACCCCATATTAAACGCCTAAGAATGTACCTGACTAGTAAGTATCTTAAAACCTATGGATTGCTATGTCTCTGAAAGAGAATCAAGCGTGTGTACAGGGGCATAAATGCAACAGTGATAGGATTGGAGAGGTTCGGTGAGCAAATGAAGACCCTTTGAAGTCATATTGCATGGTACCCATTCCACGGGTCTCAACTCTCCAGGTTTAAGGGATTCTTCCTTCAGCTAAAACATGCATGTGGAACCCAGAGTATGATCAACCGTGTGATCGGGAGACGTGTTCCAATATGTCTCAGTTCTCGTCCCCTGGTACTCGGTTGCAACATTCCAGACGCTTTACTAACACTCTCCCGACTTGGAGAGTCAGTGCCTTTAACCTCCTGTTTGGCCCAGTTTGCAATTTCTGCGGAAGATGAACAGGAATAGGGAAAACCAATGAGAGACTAGCTGGAGGTGTCTGGATGCGCAAATTTAACTCTCATTTCCCACCAGAAAGAGGAATTAACCAAAGGCTCAGCGTGCCGTGCCGGAACCAGATTAGGGCCTGAAGCAATCCTGCGGTGTTGCGGCCAGCTCACAAGAAAGCGAGTTGAAGAAAGGAGCTCAGGGACACTAATTCACAAACCTGCAGAGTTATAAATGACAGCTATCGTCCAAAAATATACTGAAGTAAGGCTGCCAAGAGGACTTGAAAGCGGGGCAGAATTGCAGGAAACCGATTTCAGGAGGTAGACTGGAATTGCATTTAAAGCATAGGAAAAGAGGCAGAACGTCCACAATGATGCACTTGGCCAAAAAGGGCGTATGCGTTTTTTCCTGAATATATTCAGGAAAAAACGCATACGCCCTTTTTGGCCAACCAAGCAAGCTTGCAAAGGAAATCTGCACTATAATGAAGTCTCACTTCCCCCCGGTCTAAAGGGACAACTGAAAATAATGTAAAATCCAGAAAGGCAGGACAGGCCATGGAGAACTGGGAGCCTTGTTATGCTGATGGGCGGGATGTAATTTGCCAAGAGCCACTAGGGAGAAGTGTATGGTGTTTCCTGAAACATCTAAAAAACAAAGCAACAGAGCCTAGGGCACTTCCACTTATGGTCCTATAGCTTATGGAATTTAAAATCAAAAAGACACAGCCACCCCAAAGTTTGGGACGGCTCTGTTTACAAGAACCTCATTTACGGTACAAGTTCAATATCGCAGAAAGTGAAAAATGGATAAAGAAGTTGTGGTACTTACGTACAATGCAATATCACTCAGCAATGAAATCTATGTCATCAGGCCCGTAGCAGCATAATGAGTGGATTCAGGTATGATGATTCTAACTGAAATAAGTCTCACAGAAGAAGAAACATCATAAGATGTCACTAATACACAGAATGTGAACTTGGCTACACATGAACTGAGTTACAAAACAGAACAGTGTCTCAAGTTTAGAAAACCAACTTATGCTTGCTTAAGGGGGAAGGTGAGTTGGGGTGCTGCATAAAACCAGAGTTTGAAATTAGCACAGATGCCGTTCCATAAGCCAAATATGTAATAGACAAGACCTACCCCTTGCTCAACAAAATGGTCTCAACAGTGAGGTATCACCTCACACCTGATAGAATGGGCATCATTAGAAAATCTACAAACAAAAAATGCTGGAAAGGGTGTGGAGAAAAGGAACCCTCTTCCACTATTGTTGGGAATATAAATTGATACAGTCACTATGGAGAACAATATGATGTTTCTTAAGAAACTAACAGTAGAATTACCATATGATACAGCAATTCCAGTACTGGACATATAGCCAGACAAAACCATAAATCAAAAAGAGACATTCACCGCAATGTTCATTGCATCACTATTTACAATATCGAGGTAATGGAAGCAACCTAAATGCCCACAGACAGACGAATGCATAAAGCTGTGGTACATATATAAAATGGAATATTACTAAGCCATGAAAAGGAATGAAATTGGGTCATTTGTAGAGACGTCGATGGATCTAGAGACTGTCATACAGAGTGAAGTAAGTCAGAAAGAGAAAAACAAATCTTGTATATTCATGCATATATGTGGAACCTAGAAAAACTGTACAGATTAACCATTCTGCAAGGCATAAATAGAGCAACAGATGTAGACAACAAACGTATGGACAAGAAGGGGGGAAAGCTGTTGGGGGAGTGGTGGTGGGAGGAGTTGAGAGACTGGGATTGGCATGTATACATTTATATGTATAAAATAGATAACCAATAAGAACCTGCTGTATAAAAATATAAAATAAAATTCAAAATTAAAAAGAAATAAAATTTAAAAAATAAAACAGAAAAAACAATTATTCCCTTCACATACATGTATTTATATGAATAAATTATTTCCATGCTTCTATCTGTAAATACAAAAAAGAAGAATAAAATCTACCTTGAACCAAAAACGAAAAAGAGAAAAAAAACACAGAACCCACCAGTTCCACAGAGGAAAACCGTATCAGGGCACTTGCTCCAGTTGTAAACAATTCTGAAGTTGGTCAGTGGTGGGGAATCGTCTCCCATTCAGCCAGCAGCCCCCACACAACAAGCGTCCTCATTGCAAAGCTGGGGCACCGTGCCGAGGCATCTGTGAGTAAACGTGAGCTGAGCCCCAGGCCAGTTGCTGCTGAACTATTCCCACCCGTCCCAGGTAAAACACCTGAATATATACAAGGACTTGAAAGCCTAGAGGAAGGGCCATAGAGCCACACGAGTGACAGCATGCCGGCCGACTTGGTGCCTGCAGGCCAGCCAGGATGGTCCTGGCCCTGGGTGCTCTTCTGGAAGATTTCCATTTCCCTGCCTGAGATACCCGTCCTGTCCCTGCCCCCACTGCTTTTTTCCTTCCTCACCTCTGCCCAGGGAGAAATTCCAGCAGCAGGTATGGGTGACACATCCTCTTCTTTAGCAGGTGGCAGCCTGGCAACTGCTGCAGAAAGTCCAGCAGAGCCCCACTCACACTGGGCCACCCACAAAGCCGTGGCCTCTCACTCCCTCCCACCAGCCCAGCCCCGAGACTGCTGACAGGGCAGAGAAAATGGCTCAGGCATGGCTGCAGGGGCTCTTGCTGCCTGGAGTGGTATTTATATTGATCTCAACCCAGGCACACCTGGGGAGGGCTGGCCGGCACGGTAAGGCTGCCCAGCTCAGCCAATCATCACCCCTCAGGGGCTCACAGTTGCAGAAAATGGAACTTGCTGAACCGGCCAGGTCCAAGGAACAGGTGTGGGCTCCTGAGAGTCAGGATAGACAAGGGGCTGCAGCTTTGGCTTGTTTTCTAATCATTTTATCTGGCCCATGAGTGGGAGACAACTTCAAGAAAACCCTCTCTTAATGAGAGGAACCCAGGAGTCAGGGAGAGGAGGGGTGGGTGGTGGTTGGAGACAGAGGCCTGGTGCCCTGGGTGCAGTGGAAGTCTCTGGAAGACCAGGTGGAGGGAGGCCGCACAGAGTGATGCCCAGGGTCACAGACCTGTCACAGCTGCTGTTTGTTAGTTCAAGTCCTGCTCTGAGGTGCTCTGTGTCAGCTCTGAGTGACAGGTGAGCTGGGGGTGCTCTGCAATGAGGGCTATGTGCACGGTTCCTGTGTGCCCAGCCCTGCCACGGTACCTGCAAGGGTAACTCTGTATCCTGGGAGGGGCCTGACCACCAGAGCCCCGTGGGCTGGGGTGGGGGTGGGGTACCTGCCCAGGTGAGCTCCATATTCTGGGATTGGTGTGACCACGAGTGCCCCATGGGCTGCTGGGGACCTGGTAAAGGATGTCAGGACAGTCAGTGAAGCCACCGAGGATATACCTCCAGTTGCTCCTAATTCCTACACCCTGCTGGTCATTCTACCAACCACCAGGACATGGTATTCTGTATTAGTCTTCAATGATGCCTTCTTTTGTATTCCATTAGTCCCAGAGTCACAAGAAATTTTGGCTTGTGAGTGGCAGGACTCAACATACAAATAAAACAATACTTACGGGCCGTCTTGCCCCAAGGGTGCAAATATTCCCACACCATCTTTGGGGAAACCTTAGCTAAAGACCTAAAAGTTCTACCTCTGGAAAAGGAAACCCTCCTTCAGTACGCAGATGACATTCTGATCGCCAGCCCTACTAAGGAGGCCTCTGAACTACCAAGCCAATAAAGGATAGAAGTTGTCCAAGAAAAAGCTCAAATATCACAGACTGCGGTGACCTGCCTGGGCTTCATTCTCACAGAAGGTCGGAGAAGCCCATCCCAGGAAAGGGAAGAAACCATTTTCAGCCTTACCCCTTTCTAAAACTAGAAGACAGCTTAGGGGTTCCTGGGGAGGCCAGGGTTTGCTGCTTCTGGATCCCTAACTACAGTCTACTAGCTGGGCCTCTATATGAAACACTGAAAGGAAAAGATGATGATCTTTTTGAATAGAATCCAGAAGTGGCCTTTCAAGAATGGAAAGAGCAGTCAATTCAGACCCTTGCCCTGGAACTCCCTAATTTAGCTAAACCCTTTGACCTTTACATTCCCAGTGAAAGGTGAATCGCCATTGGAGAATTAGTGCAAAAACTGGGACCACTTGAAATGGAACAATGCAAGAATGCCATCCAGGTAGGATAAACTACAGTCACCAAGGGGCTTGGCCCACTGCCACATCTGGCCAAGATACTGGCGGTATCTAAAAACCTGGAAATCAGCAGCCCAAAAGGCCACCTCCCTCCTAAGGGAAAAGGACCCCACGTGGTGATCCTAATCACCAACCATGCCCTGAAGTTGCAGGGTTCGCTCCGTGGGCACACCGACCTCGAGTGAGGAGGCCCTCCAACTCCAACATCCAGAGAGATAACCGGGGGCAACAGGGCACCATGACGACTCGTGTGAACATCACTTGACCTGGAGTTTCTCTCATAAAACAACAAGAGTGTGTCCCAAAAGAGTAGACTACTGCTTGCAGGACTTACTGCACCCAGAGGGGAGCTAATAATCTTGGCGGGGGAACCGTATATCACACTGTCACCATAGAAAAGCCTACAGACACTGTGATGATGGTGGCCAATAAGACCGGCTGGACTCCTGTTTACTTCAAAAGGCTGTTGACTCAGTGGCCATCATGGTCCTTGATCACCACTGACCCTGGACTGTGTGGGACTTGAGCGGGCAGGGCTCTGACACCTGGTGCTGTTTGTACGTTAATTCAGGGGCCTAATTGAAGAAAGCGCAGACTACTGGTCAGAGCATCTAGGCTGGCAGAAACGGTCAGCCTAAGGTGGCCGAACAAATGTGGGGCGGGGTGAAACCGGCCCCCACAGCGTCTCTGCACATCTCTTTCCTGGACCCTTAAAGGTCATTAGAATCTATAACACTTCCAATGTTGGTGCTCAGGTGGACGAGCAGGGAGGCAGGGGTCCTGGGGACAATCAACGTCACCTGGAGGCTGCTGGGGAGAAGCTCTGACCCTCGCCCCCGGGTATGAGGACTCCCAACTCAGCACTCAGCAGTTACAGAAGAAGGGTCTGCACCCTCAGCACTCCAAGAATGAGGAACGGGACAAAAGGCAGAGGAGCGGTTTGTCCCCAGCAAAGCCCATTAAAAATCCCTGGGAGATAAAAATAGAATCTGGGCAATAAAGTCAAGTCTAACCTTTTTTATCCTTTGTGCTTTGTCTAATTTTATGTGCTCCTAGGGTCCCACATGCAGAGGTTCCACACCCGGCACTTCAGACCAGATTTCCTAGTGCAGAATGGCTGTGTCGACACCTCAGCTCCTGGGGCCCAGTGCAGACTCCGCGATATAGAGCCTGAGCTGCAGCCAACCCAGCCCTTGAGAGCTCCGCCCCCTCCCTCCCACTGACTCTGACAGGATCTCTACACAGCAGCCCAGCCCACAGCCCACGGGGTAGTGCATGCTCTCACCTCTCCATTCTCTGATCAAAATATAAAGTTTCCTTTGCTTGTGAACCAAACTCAGTCTCGATCTGTTGGCCCCAATGACACTGCGCAGGGGGACACTTGTTGGGGTCCACTCTGGAGGATCAGTAACAGAAATTGAGACTATTGTAACCTCAATGAACAGATGTGTGAGCCAAACTGTAGTTAACATAGAACAGTGTATAAGGCTCGGGTAAAATAAGATGTTTCTAACACTCCCATTTGATATTTCCATCACTTTATTATAAGCAAGTTCAGTGAAAAGGTTTGTCTTATTTGTCAGGTCAATATTAGAGAAACGAAGTGATTTCTTTCCAAGGATGTACATCTAATAATCTTGGTTAAAGCTTCAATCTTGTTTTAAATGCTTTTCCATTGAAAATGATACCTCTCTTTCAGCTCCCCCATTTCTGAGAAGTATAAAATCTTATAATTTATTATTACCAAAGGGGAAAGGTGGGAGGAGGGATAAAGTAACAGTTTGGGATTAACACATACACACTGCTATGTATAAAATAGATCATCAACAAGGAACTACTGTATAGCACAGGGAACTACACTCAACATTTTGCAATAACCTATAAGGGGAAATAATCTGAAAAAGAATAGATATTTTTATTGACATCATCTATCAATGACAGTTAAAGTGTAACCTAAGGGAAGCTGGTGGTGAGTGCTTCTGACCCTGAAGACTTCAATCATCTAAAGTTTGGACTCTGCCTACTTCCCAAGGCCCTTAATGAACATATGTGTAGCCGTAGCTTAAAAAATTCCCCAGTTTGGGTTTCGGGGAGACACTGATTTTGAAAAAGCCCTGGTGTTCTCCTTACATGAATGGGACTCTTCCTACTGCTAAAACATGTCTGTCACACCCAGAGGATGGTATACCGTCTGATTGGGAAGAGTTTGGAGAAGGCATCTCATCTCCTCATCTCCTGGTGCTCGGGTTCACCCATCCAGCGTCTTTACTAACAGTCTCCCCACTTGGAGATGGCAGCACTGTCAACATCCTGTTGCGTACAGTTTGGAATTTGTCCAGAGGATGAAGCAGAAGGATGAGGAACAATGAGAGACAAGTCCTAGGTGTTCAGACAGGCACATGTCACTCTAATTTCCAATCAGGAAGACGAATTGACCAAAGGCTAGGGTTGCCCATGGAAACAGTATAGGGCTTGAGGAAATCCCGCTGCTTTGTGGCCAGTTCCCATAAACACAAGTTGAACAATGGAACTCAGGGGCAGTAAAATTCACGAAACTGCAGAGTTGAAAATATCCATCACTGAAAAATGTCTTGAGGAAAGTCAGAGAAAGGGACTTGTAAGCAAGGGAGAATGGCAGGAAAGGGATTTGAGGAGGTAGAAAGGACTCGCCATTAAGCACAAGAAAAGGGGCTGAACATTGCCAACATTGCAGTTGGCCAAAAAGGGTGTATGCGTTTTTTTCTGTATATATTCAAGAAAAGGGCATACACTTTTTTAGCCAACCAAACAGGTGGGCACTGGAAATCAATACTACAAAAGATATCACTTCGCATCAGTCAGAAGAGCCATCCTCATAAAGCGTAAACAACAGAAATGCAGGACAGGGCAAGGAGAAGAGGGAGCCCTGTGAGACTTATAGTGGAAATGTATATTGCCAACGGCCATTCTGGAGAAGTGTATTGTGTTTACTAAAGCATCTAAAAAATGAGCTACAGAGCATAGGGCACTTGCACTCATGGGCGTATATCTTGGGAAAAACAAAAATCGAGAGGACACAGGCACCCCAATGTTTACCCCCTCTCTGTTTAAAAGATCCTCGACTAGGATATAACTTAAATGTCTCTGGAGGGAAAAAATGGATAGACATGTGGTACTTAGGTAGAGTGGAATATTATTCAGCCTGGAAATCTATGAAATATGGCCAGTTGTAACAACTCCGGAGGAGTTACGTATGATCATTCTAAGTGACATAATTCAAAAAGAAAAAGACACATATCATAAGATATCACTTAAAGGTGGAATCCAAAATGGCTACACATGAAATAAATTACAAAACAAAAACATAGTCAAATATGTAGAAAACACGCATAAGGCTGCTAAACGGGAAAGGTGGGGAGGGGTGAGGCATCATCCAGGAGGTTGAAATTAGCAAAGATACCATTCCAAATACCAAACTGATAATCAACAAGGCCTACACGGTAGCTAAAAGAACTGCACTCAGCACACTCAAGTCACCGGAAAAGAATATATACGACTGGTAAGAATCTGAAAAAGAATTTATTGATGTCTCTCCATACGTGGATCAAGTGGATGTACAGCAGCAAGAAACAGAGCTTTGAAAATCAGCTGTAACCAATATAGTAATAAATTGAAAAAAATAAACGACAGAGAGAAAACCTCTTACAACTTTTCCTCAGGGCCGGTGATGCAACATGGATTGAACACATCTAGACCCACAGCAGGATGAGACATAAGGCTGGAAACTGTTTGCACTAAGAGAAATGTGAGGTTGGGTGAGGAAATGCACACCCTTTAAAGTAATACTACCTGGTACCCATTCAATGGGTCCCAAATCTGCAGGTTCAAGGGATCTTCCTACAGCTAAAACATGCATGGAAAACCCAGAGGACTGTACACCATGTGATCGGGAGATGTGTCTAAAATGCAGCTCATTTATCCTCTCCTGGTGCTCCTGTTCACCATTCCAGCCACGTTACTTAGAATCTCCCCACTTGGAGAATCAGCACGTTTAAACTTCTGTTTCACACATTTTGCAAATTGTGAGGAGGATGAACGGGAAGAGGGGGAACCAATGAGAGAATAGTTGTAGGGGTTTGGACGGGCACATATCACTCTAATTTCCCATTAAGAATAAGAAATGAAAAAAGGCTCAGCCCGCCTCGCCGGAGCCAAAATAGGGCCTAAAGCAATCCTGCGGGTTTGAGTTCAGCTCACAAAAAAGCAACTTAAAAAATGGAGCTCAGGGTCACTGCAATTCACAAACCTGCAGAGTTATAAATGAAAACTAACGTCCAAAAATATGTTGAGGTAAGGCAAAGAAGAGGATCTGAATGCAAGACAGAATTGCAAGAAACAGATTTCAAGAGATAGATTGGACTCGTCTTTAAAGCACATAAAAAGCGGCAGAATTTCGACAATGATGCAGTTGGCCCAAAAGGGCGTATGCGTTTTTTCCTGATTATATCCAGGAAAAAACGCATGCGCACTTTATGGGCAACGAAGCAAGCAAGCAATGCAAATGTGCACAACAAAGAAGTCTCATTTCCCACCGGTCAAAAGGGCCATCCTAAAAAATTGTAAAAACCAGAAATGTAGGACAGGCCATGGAGAACAGGGAGCCTTTATACGCTGATGGGCAGTGTGTGAACTGCCGAGAGCCACTCTGGAGAAGTGTATGGTGGTTCCTAAATCATCTAAAAAACAGAGCTACAGAGCATAGGACACTTCCAATCATGGGAGTATATCTAGGGAAGTCTAAAAATCAACAAGACACAAGCACACCACAGTTTAGGGCTACTCTGTTTACAAGAACCTCAACTTCAGTACACCTTAAATATCCCAGGAAAGAGAACAATGGATAAAGAAGATGTGGTACTTATGTACAATGGAATATCTCTTCACCATGAAATCAATGTAATAAGGCTAGTAGAAGGATAAAGAGTGGATTTAGGTCCGATAATACTACTTGAAATAAGTCAAACAGAAAAAGAAACATATCATAAGATATCACTTATAGAGGGAGGGTAAATATGGCTGCACAAGAAATGAATTACAGAACAGAACAGTGTCTCACATTTAGAAAACACACTTATGTCAGCTTAAGGGGAAAGGAGAGGTGGGGTGATGCATAAAACCAGAGTTTAAAATTAGCACAGATACCGTTCAATAAACCAAATAGGTATTAGACAAGATCTACACCTTGCTCAATGAACTGGCCTCAACACACCCTATACACCGCAGAGAAATATATCTGAGTAATAAGAATCTTAAAACCCATGTATTGATATATCTCCATAAGGGAATCAAGTGTGTGCAGAGCAGCACAAACACAGCAGTGAAAGTGAGCTAAACCCCATTATAGAAATAAATTTTAAAAACAAAACGCAGAAACAATGAAAGAGAGAAAAATTCTTACAAAATTCGCTCAGGGGCTGTGATGCAACCTGGATTGACCACATATAAACCCACAGCTGGATAAGACATAAGGCTGGACACTTGGGGCTGAGAGGATTGGTGAGCTTTGGTGAGCAACTGCCAAAAGTTTAATGCAATACTTCATGCTACTCATTCCAGGGTCCCAACACTCCAGGTTGAAGGGAATCTTCCTACAGCTAAACCATGCCTGGGAAACTGAGCGACTGGTATACCATATGATCGGGAAAGGTTTCTAAAACGCACCTCATTTTTCCTCTCCTGGGGCTCCGGATCGACATTCCAGCCACTTTACTAACAATATCCCCACATGGAGAGTCAATGCCTTTAAGTTCTGGTATCACACAGTCTGCAGTTAGTGCGGAGGATGAATGGGAATAGGGGAAACCAGTGAGAAACTAGCTGTAGCGGTTTCAATGGGCATATGTCACTCTAATTTCACATCAGTAAGAAGAATAAAACAAAGGCACAGCAAGGTGCTCCAGAAGAAGAATAGGGCCTGAAGGAATCATGTGGTTATGAGGCAAGACCACAAAAATAAGAGCTGAAAAATGGAGCTAAGGGCCACTGCAATTCAAAAACATGCAGAGTTATAAAGGCCAACTATTTTCAAAAAATATATTGAGGTAAGGCTATGAAAAGGCATTGAAAGCAAGGCAGAATTGCAGGAAACCGATTTCAGGAGGTAGACTGGAATTGCATTTAAAGCATAGGAAAAGACGCAGAACGTCCACAATGATGCACTTGGCCAAAAAGGGCGTATGCGTTTTTTCCTGAATATATTCAGGAAAAAACGCATACGCCCTTTTTGGCCAACCAAGCAAGCTTGCAAAGGAAATCTGCACTACAATGAAGTCTCACTTCCGCCCGGTCAAAAGGGCCATCTGAAAAAAGTGTAAAATCCAGAAAGGCAGGACAGGCCATGGAGAACTGGGAGCCTTGTTATGCTGATGGGCGGGATGTAAATTGCCAAGAGCCACTCTGGAGAAGTGTATGGTGTTTCCTGAAATACCTAAAAAACAAAGCAACAGAGCCTAGGGCACTTCCACTTATGGTCCTATAGCTTAGGGAAATTAAAATCAAAAAGACACAGACACCCCAATGTTTGGGATGGCTCTGTTTACAAGAACCTCGTTTACGGTACAAGTTCAATAGCGCAGAAAGTGAAAAATGGATAAAGAAGTTCTGGTACTTACGTACAATGCAATATCACTCAGCAATGAAATCTATGTCATCAGGCCCGTAGCAGCATAATGAGTGGATTCAGGTATGATGATTCTAACTGAAATAAGTCACACAGAAATAGAAACATCATAAGATATCACTAATACACGGAATGTAAACTTGGCTACACAGGAACTGGATTACAAAACAGAACAGGGTCTCAAATTTAGAAAACCAACTTATGCTTGCTTAAGGGGAAAGGTGAGTTGGGGTGCTGCATAAAACCAGAGATTGAAATGAGCACAGATAAAGTTCCTTAAGCCAAATATGGAATAGACAAGAACTACTCCTTGCTCAACGAAATGGACTCAACACCCCATATTAAACGCCTAAGAATGTACCTGACTAGTAAGTATCTTAAAACCTATGGATTGCTATGTCTCTGAAAGAAAATCAAGCGTGTGTACAGGGGCATAAACGCAGCAGTGATAGGATTGGAGAGGTTCGGTGAGCAAATGAAGACCCTTTGAAGTCATATTGCATGGTACCCATTCCACGGGTCTCAACTCTCCAGGTTTAAGGGATTCTTCCTTCAGCTAAAACATGCACGTGGAACCCAGAGTATGATCAACCGTGTGATCGGGAGACGTGTTCCAATATGTCTCAGTTCTCGTCCCCTGGTACTCGGGTGCAACATTCCAGACGCTTTACTAACACTCTCCCGACGTGGAGAGTCAGTGCCTTTAACCTCCTGTTTGGCCCATTTGCAATTTCTGAGGAAGATGAACAGGAATAGGGAGAACCAATGAGAGACTAGCTGGAGGTGTCTGGACGGGCAAATTTAACTCTCATTTCCCACCAGGAAGAGGAATTAACCAAAGGCTCAGCGTGCCGTGCCGGAACCAGATTAGGGCCTGAAGCAATCCTGCGGTGTTGCGGCCAGCTCACAAGAAAGCGAGTTGAAGAAAGGAGCTCAGGGGCACTGTAATTCACAAACCTGCAGAGTTATAAATGACAGCTATCGTCCAAAAATATACTGAAGTAAGGCTGCCAAGAGGACTTGAAAGCGGGGCAGAATTGCAGGAAACCGATTTCAGGAGGTAGACTGGAATTGCATTTAAAGCATAGGAAAAGAGGCAGAACGTCCACAATGATGCACTTGGCCAAAAAGGGCGTATGCGTTTTTTCCTGAATATATTCAGGAAAAAACGCATACGCCCTTTTTGGCCAACCAAGCAAGCTTGCAAAGGAAATCTGCACTACAATGAAGTCTCACTTCCCCCCGGTCAAAAGGGCCATCTGAAAAAAGTGTAAAATCCAGAAAGGCAGGACAGGCCATGGAGAACTGGGAGCCTTGTTATGCTGATGGGCGGGATGTAAATTGCCAACAGCCACTCGGGAGAGGTGTATGGTGTTTCCTGAAACATCTAAAAAACAAAGCAACAGAGCCTAGGGCACTTCCACTTATGGTCCTATAGCTTAGGGAAATTAAAATCAAAAAGACACAGCCACCCCAAAGTTTGGGACGGCTCTGTTTACAAGAACCTCGTTTACGGTACAAGTTCAATATCGCAGAAAGTGAAAAATGGGTAAAGAAGTTGTGGTACTTACGTACAATGCAATATCACTCAGCAATGAAATCTATGTCATCAGGCCCGTAGCAGCATAATGAGTGGATTCAGGTATGATGATTCTAACTGAAATAAGTCACACAGAAAAAGAAACATCATAAGATATCACTAATACACGGAATGTAAACTTGGCTACACAGGAACTGGATTACAAAACAGAACAGGGTCTCAAATTTAGAAAACCAACTTATGCTTGCTTAAGGGGAAAGGTGAGTTGGGGTGCTGCATAAAACCAGAGATTTAAATGAACACAGATAAAGTTCCTTAAGCCAAATATGGAATAGACAAGAACTACTCCTTGCTCAACGAAATGGACTCAACACCCCATATTAAACGCCTAAGAATGTACCTGACTAGTAAGTATCTTAAAACCTATGAATTGTTATGTCTCTGAAAGAAAATCAAGCATGTGTACAGGGGCATAAACGCAGCAGTTATAGGATTGGAGAGGTTCGGTGAGCAAATGAAGACCCTTTGAAGTCATATTGCATGGTACCCATTCCACGGGTCTCAACTCTCCAGGTTTAAGGGATTCTGCCTTCAGGTAAAACATGCACGTGGAACCCAGAGTATGATCACCCGTGTGATCGGGAGACATGTTCCAATATGTCTCAGTTCTCGTCCCCTGGTACTCGGGTGCAACATTCCAGACGCTTTACTAACACTCTCCCGACTTGGAGAGTCAGTGCCTTTAACCTCCTGTTTGGCCCAGTTTGCAATTTCTGCGGAAAATGAACAGGAATAGGGAGAACCAATGAGAGACTAGCTGGAGGTGTCTGGACGGGCAAATTTAACTCTCATTTCCCACCAGGAAGAGGAATTAACCAAAGGCTCAGCGTGCCGTGCCGGAACCAGATTAGGGCCTGAAGCAATCCTGCGGTGTTGCGGCCAGCTCACAAGAAAGCGAGTTGAAGAAAGGAGCTCAGGGGCACTGTAATTCACAAACCTGCAGAGTTATAAATGACAGCTATCGTCCAAAAATATACTGAAGTAAGGCTGCCAAGAGGACTTGAAAGCGGGGCAGAATTGCAGGAAACCGATTTCAGGAGGTAGACTGGAATTGCATTTAAAGCATAGGAAAAGAGGCAGAACGTCCACAATGATGCACTTGGCCAAAAAGGGCGTATGCGTTTTTTCCTGAATATATTCAGGAAAAAACGCATACGCCCTTTTTGGCCAACCAAGCAAGCTTGCAAAGGAAATCTGCACTACAATGAAGTCTCACTTCCCCCCGGTCAAAAGGGCCATCTGAAAAAAGTGTAAAATCCAGAAAGGCAGGACAGGCCATGGAGAACTGGGAGCCTTGTTATGCTGATGGGCGGGATGTAAATTGCCAACAGCCACTCGGGAGAGGTGTATGGTGTTTCCTGAAACATCTAAAAAACAAAGCAACAGAGCCTAGGGCACTTCCACTTATGGTCCTATAGCTTAGGGAAATTAAAATCAAAAAGACACAGCCACCCCAAAGTTTGGGACGGCTCTGTTTACAAGAACCTCGTTTACGGTACAAGTTCAATATCGCAGAAAGTGAAAAATGGATAAAGAAGGTGTGGTACTTACGTACAATGCAATATCACTCAGCAATGAAATCTATGTCATCAGGCCCGTAGCAGCATAATGAGTGGATTCAGGTATGATGATTCTAACTGAAATAAGTCACACAGAAAAAGAAACATCATAAGATATCACTAATACACGGGATGTAAACTTGGCTACACAGGAACTGGATTACAAAACAGAACAGGGTCTCAAATTTAGAAAACCAACTTATGCTTGCTTAAGGGGAAAGGTGAGTTGGGGTGCTGCATAAAACCAGAGATTGAAATGAGCACAGATAAAGTTCCTTAAGCCAAATATAGAATAGACAAGAACTACTCCTTGCTCAACGAAATGGACTCAACACCCCATATTAAACGCCTAAGAATGTACCTGACTAGTAAGTATCTTAAAACCTATGGATTGCTATGTCTCTGAAAGAAAATCAAGCGTGTGTACAGGGGCACAAACGCAGCAGTGATAGGATTGGAGAGGTTCGGTGAGCAAATGAAGACCCTTTGAAGTCATATTGCATGGTACCCATTCCACGGGTCTCAACTCTCCAGGTTTAAGGGATTCTTCCTTCAGCTAAAACATGCACGTGGAACCCAGAGTATGATCAACCGTGTGATCGGGAGACGTGTTCCAATATGTCTCAGTTCTCGTCCCCTGGTACTCGGGTGCAGCATTCCACACGCTTTACTAACACTCTCCCGACTTGGAGAGTCAGTGCCTTTAACCTCCTGTTTGGCCCAGTTTGCAATTTCTGCGGAAGATGAACAGGAATAGGGAGAACCAATGAGAGACTAGCTGGAGGTGTCTGGACGGGCAAATTTAACTCTCATTTCCCACCAGGAAGAGGAATTAACCAAAGGCTCAGCGTGCCGTGCCGGAACCAGATTAGGGCCTGAAGCAATCCTGCGGTGTTGCGGCCAGCTCACAAGAAAGCGAGTTGAAGAAAGGAGCTCAGGGGCACTGTAATTCACAAACCTGCAGAGTTATAAATGACAGCTATCGTCCAAAAATATACTGAAGTAAGGCTGCCAAGAGGACTTGAAAGCGGGGCAGAATTGCAGGAAACCGATTTCAGGAGGTAGACTGGAATTGCATTTAAAGCATAGGAAAAGAGGCAGAACGTCCACAATGATGCACTTGGCCAAAAAGGGCGTATGCGTTTTTTCCTGAATATATTCAGGAAAAAACGCATACGCCCTTTTTGGCCAACCAAGCAAGCTTGCAAAGGAAATCTGCACTACAATGAAGTCTCACTTCCCCCCGGTCAAAAGGGCCATCTGAAAAAAGTGTAAAATCCAGAAAGGCAGGACAGGCCATGGAGAACTGGGAGCCTTGTTATGCTGATGGGCGGGATGTAAATTGCCAACAGCCACTCGGGAGAGGTGTATGGTGTTTCCTGAAACATCTAAAAAACAAAGCAACAGAGCCTAGGGCACTTCCACTTATGGTCCTATAGCTTAGGGAAATTAAAATCAAAAAGACACAGCCACCCCAAAGTTTGGGACGGCTCTGTTTACAAGAACCTCGTTTACGGTACAAGTTCAATATCGCAGAAAGTAAAAAATGGGTAAAGAAGTTGTGGTACTTACGTACAATGCAATATCACTCAGCAATGAAATCTATGTCATCAGGCCCGTAGCAGCATAATGAGTGGATTCAGGTATGATGATTCTAACTGAAATAAGTCACACAGAAAAAGAAACATCATAAGATATCACTAATACACGGAATGTAAACTTGGCTACACAGGAACTGGATTACAAAACAGAACAGGGTCTCAAATTTAGAAAACCAACTTATGCTTGCTTAAGGGGAAAGGTGAGTTGGGGTGCTGCATAAAACCAGAGATTTAAATGAACACAGATAAAGTTCCTTAAGCCAAATATGGAATAGACAAGAACTACTCCTTGCTCAACGAAATGGACTCAACACCCCATATTAAACGCCTAAGAATATACCTGAGTAGTAAGTATCTTAAAACCTATGAATTGCTATGTCTCTGAAAGAAAATCAAGCGTGTGTGCAGGGGCACAAACGCAGCAGTGATAGGATTGGAGAGGTTCGGTGAGCAAATGAAGACCCTTTGAAGTCATATTGCATGGTACCCATTCCACGGGTCTCAACTCTCCAGGTTTAAGGGATTCTTCCTTCAGCTAAAACATGCACGTGGAACCCAGAGTATGATCAACCGTGTGATCAGGAGACGTGTTCCAATATGTCTCAGTTCTCGTCCCCTGGTACTCGGGTGCAACATTCCAGACGCTTTACTAACACTCTCCCGACTTGGAGAGTCAGTGCCTTTAACCTCCTGTTTGGCCCAGTTTGCAATTTCTGCGGAAGATGAACAGGAATAGGGAGAACCAATGAGAGACTAGCTGGAGGTGACTGGACGGGCAAATTTAACTCTCATTTCCCACCAGGAAGAGGAATTAACCAAAGGCTCAGCGTGCCGTGCCGGAACCAGATTAGGGCCTGAAGCAATCCTGCGGTGTTGCGGCCAGCTCACAAGAAAGCGAGTTGAAGAAAGGAGCTCAGGGGCACTGTAATTCACAAACCTGCAGAGTTATAAATGACAGCTATCGTCCAAAAATATACTGAAGTAAGGCTGCCAAGAGGACTTGAAAGCGGGGCAGAATTGCAGGAAACCGATTTCAGGAGGTAGACTGGAATTGCATTTAAAGCATAGGAAAAGAGGCAGAACGTCCACAATGATGCACTTGGCCAAAAAGGGCGTATGCGTTTTTTCCTGAATATATTCAGGAAAAAACGCATACGCCCTTTTTGGCCAACCAAGCAAGCTTGCAAAGGAAATCTGCACTACAATGAAGTCTCACTTCCCCCCGGTCAAAAGGGCCATCTGAAAAAAGTGTAAAATCCAGAAAGGCAGGACAGGCCATGGAGAACTGGGAGCCTTGTTATGCTGATGGGCGGGATGTAAATTGCCAACAGCCACTCGGGAGAGGTGTATGGTGTTTCCTGAAACATCTAAAAAACAAAGCAACAGAGCCTAGGGCACTTCCACTTATGGTCCTATAGCTTAGGGAAATTAAAATCAAAAAGACACAGCCACCCCAAAGTTTGGGACGGCTCTGTTTACAAGAACCTCGTTTACGGTACAAGTTCAATATCGCAGAAAGTGAAAAATGGATAAAGAAGTTGTGGTACTTACGTACAATGCAATATCACTCAGCAATGAAATCTATGTCATCAGGCCCGTAGCAGCATAATGAGTGGATTCAGGTATGATGATTCTAACTGAAATAAGTCACACAGAAAAAGAAACATCATAAGATATCACTAATACACGGGATGTAAACTTGGCTACACAGGAACTGGATTACAAAACAGAACAGGGTCTCAAATTTAGAAAACCAACTTATGCTTGCTTAAGGGGAAAGGTGAGTTGGGGTGCTGCATAAAACCAGAGATTGAAATGAGCACAGATAAAGTTCCTTAAGCCAAATATAGAATAGACAAGAACTACTCCTTGCTCAACGAAATGGACTCAACACCCCATATTAAACGCCTAAGAATGTACCTGACTAGTAAGTATCTTAAAACCTATGGATTGCTATGTCTCTGAAAGAAAATCAAGCGTGTGTACAGGGGCACAAACGCAGCAGTGATAGGATTGGAGAGGTTCGGTGAGCAAATGAAGACCCTTTGAAGTCATATTGCATGGTACCCATTCCACGGGTCTCAACTCTCCATGTTTAATGGATTCTTCCTTCAGCTAAAACATGCACGTGGAACCCAGAGTATGATCAACCGTGTGATCGGGAGGCGTGTTCCAATATGTCTCAGTTCTCGTCCCCTGGTACTCGGGTGCAACATTCCAGACGCTTTACTAACACTCTCCCGACTTGGAGAGTCAGTGCCTTTAACCTCCTGTTTGGCCCAGTTAGCAATTTCTGCGGAAGATGAACAGGAATAGGGAGAACCAATGAGAGACTAGCTGGAGGTGTCTGGACGGGCAAATTTAACTCTTATTTCCCACCAGGAAGAGGAATTAACCAAAGGCTCAGCGTGCCGTGCCGGAACCAGATTAGGGCCTGAAGCAATCCTGCGGTGTTGCGGCCAGCTCACAAGAAAGCGAGTTGAAGAAAGGAGCTCAGGGGCACTGTAATTCACAAACCTGCAGAGTTATAAATGACAGCTATCGTCCAAAAATATACTGAAGTAAGGCTGCCAAGAGGACTTGAAAGCGGGGCAGAATTGCAGGAAACCGATTTCAGGAGGTAGACTGGAATTGCATTTAAAGCATAGGAAAAGAGGCAGAACGTCCACAATGATGCACTTGGCCAAAAAGGGCGTATGCGTTTTTTCCTGAATATATTCAGGAAAAAACGCATACGCCCTTTTTGGCCAACCAAGCAAGCTTGCAAAGGAAATCTGCACTACAATGAAGTCTCACTTCCCCCCGGTCAAAAGGGCCATCTGAAAAAAGTGTAAAATCCAGAAAGGCAGGACAGGCCATGGAGAACTGGGAGCCTTGTTATGCTGATGGGCGGGATGTAAATTGCCAACAGCCACTCGGGAGAGGTGTATGGTGTTTCCTGAAACATCTAAAAAACAAAGCAACAGAGCCTAGGGCACTTCCACTTATGGTCCTATAGCTTAGGGAAATTAAAATCAAAAAGACACAGCCACCCCAAAGTTTGGGACGGCTCTGTTTACAAGAACCTCGTTTACGGTACAAGTTCAATATCGCAGAAAGTGAAAAATGGATAAAGAAGTTGTGGTACTTACGTACAATGCAATATCACTCAGCAATGAAATCTATGTCATCAGGCCCATAGCAGCATAATGAGTGGATTCAGGTATGATGATTCTAACTGAAATAAGTCACACAGAAAAAGAAACATCATAAGATATCACTAATACACGGAATGTAAACTTGGCTACACAGGAACTGGATTACAAAACAGAACAGGGTCTCAAATTTAGAAAACCAACTTATGCTTGCTTAAGGGGAAAGGTGAGTTGGGGTGCTGCATAAAACCAGAGATTTAAATGAACACAGATAAAGTTCCTTAAGCCAAATATGGAATAGACAAGAACTACTCCTTGCTCAACGAAATGGACTCAACACCCCATATTAAACGCCTAAGAATGTACCTGACTAGTAAGTATCTTAAAACCTATGAATTGCTATGTCTCTGAAAGAAAATCAAGCGTGTGTACAGGGGCATAAACGTAGCAGTGATAGGATTGGAGAGGTTCGGTGAGCAAATGAAGACCCTTTGAAGTCATATTGCATGGTACCCATTCCACGGGTCTCAACTCTCCAGGTTTAAGGGATTCTGCCTTCAGGTAAAACATGCACGTGGAACCCAGAGTATGATCACCCGTGTGATCGGGAGACATGTTCCAATATGTCTCAGTTCTCGTCCCCTGGTACTCGGGTGCAACATTCCAGACGCTTTACTAACACTCTCCCGACGTGGAGAGTCAGTGCCTTTAACCTCCTGTTTGGCCCAGTTTGCAATTTCTGCGGAAGATGAACAGGAATAGGGAGAACCAATGAGAGACTAGCTGGAGGTGTCTGGACGGGCAAATTTAACTCTCATTTCCCACCAGGAAGAGGAATTAACCAAAGGCTCAGCGTGCCGTGCCGGAACCAGATTAGGGCCTGAAGCAATCCTGCGGTGTTGCGGCCAGCTCACAAGAAAGCGAGTTGAAGAAAGGAGCTCAGGGGCACTGTAATTCACAAACCTGCAGAGTTATAAATGACAGCTATCGTCCAAAAATATACTGAAGTAAGGCTGCCAAGAGGACTTGAAAGCGGGGCAGAATTGCAGGAAACCGATTTCAGGAGGTAGACTGGAATTGCATTTAAAGCATAGGAAAAGAGGCAGAACGTCCACAATGATGCACTTGGCCAAAAAGGGCGTATGCGTTTTTTCCTGAATATATTCAGGAATATATTCCTGAATATATTCCTGAATATATTCAGGAAAAAACGCATACGCCCTTTTTGGCCAACCAAGCAAGCTTGCAAAGGAAATCTGCACTACAATGAAGTCTCACTGCCCCCCGGTCAAAAGGGCCATCTGAAAAAAGTGTAAAATCCAGAAAGGCAGGACAGGCCATGGAGAACTGGGAGCCTTGTTATGCTGATGGGCGGGATGTAAATTGCCAAGAGCCACTCCGGAGAGGTGTATGGTGTTTCCTGAAACATCTAAAACACAAAGCAACAGAGCCTAGGGTACTTCCACTTATGGTCCTATAGCTTAGGGAAATTAAAATCAAAAAGACACAGCCACCCCAAAGTTTGGGACGGCTCTGTTTACAAGAACCTCGTTTACGGTACAAGTTCTATATCACAGAAAGTGAAAAATGGATAAAGAAGTTGTGGTACTTACGTACAATGCAATATCACTCAGCAATGAAATCTATGTCATCAGGCCCGTAGCAGCATAATGAGTGGATTCAGGTATGATGATTCTAACTGAAATAAGTCACACAGAAAAAGAAACATCATAAGATATCACTAATACACGGAATGTAAACTTGGCTACACAGGAACTGGATTACAAAACAGAACAGGGTCTCAAATTTAGAAAACCAACTTATGCTTGCTTAAGGGGAAAGGTGAGTTGGGGTGCTGCATAAAACCAGAGATTTAAATGAACACAGATAAAGTTCCTTAAGCCAAATATGGAATAGACAAGAACTACTCCTTGCTCAACGAAATGGACTCAACACCCCATATTAAACGCCTAAGAATGTACCTGACTAGTAAGTATCTTAAAACCTATGAATTGCTATGTCTCTGAAAGAAAATCAAGCGTGTGTACAGGGGCATAAACGCAGCAGTGATAGGATTGGAGAGGTTCGGTGAGCAAATGAAGACCCTTTGAAGTCATATTGCATGGTACCCATTCCACGGGTCTCAACTCTCCAGGTTTAAGGGATTCTGCCTTCAGGTAAAACATGCACGTGGAACCCAGAGTATGATCACCCGTGTGATCGGGAGACATGTTCCAATATGTCTCAGGTCTCGTCCCCTGGTACTCGGGTGCAACATTCCAGACGCTTTACTAACACTCTCCCGACTTGGAGAGTCAGTGCCTTTAACCTCCTGTTTGGCCCAGTTAGCAATTTCTGCAGAAGATGAACAGGAATAGGGAGAACCAATGAGAGACTAGCTGGAGGTGTCTGGACGGGCAAATTTAACTCTTATTTCCCACCAGGAAGAGGAATTAACCAAAGGCTCAGCGTGCCGTGCCGGAACCAGATTAGGGCCTGAAGCAATCCTGCGGTGTTGCGGCCAGCTCACAAGAAAGCGAGTTGAAGAAAGGAGCTCAGGGGCACTGTAATTCACAAACCTGCAGAGTTATAAATGACAGCTATCGTCCAAAAATATACTGAAGTAAGGCTGCCAAGAGGACTTGAAAGCGGGGCAGAATTGCAGGAAACCGATTTCAGGAGGTAGACTGGAATTGCATTTAAAGCATAGGAAAAGAGGCAGAACGTCCACAATGATGCACTTGGCCAAAAAGGGCGTGTGCGTTTTTTCCTGAATATATTCAGGAAAAAACGCATACGCCCTTTTTGGCCAACCAAGCAAGCTTGCAAAGGAAATCTGCACTACAATGAAGTCTCACTTCCCCCAGGTCAAAAGGGCCATCTGAAAAAAGTGTAAAATCCAGAAAGGCAGGACAGGCCATGGAGAACTGGGAGCCTTGTTATGCTGATGGGCGGGATGTAAATTGCCAACAGCCACTCGGGAGAGGTGTATGGTGTTTCCTGAAACATCTAAAAAACAAAGCAACAGAGCCTAGGGCACTTCCACTTATGGTCCTATAGCTTAGGGAAATTAAAATCAAAAAGACACAGCCACCCCAAAGTTTGGGACGGCTCTGTTTACAAGAACCTCGTTTACGGTACAAGTTCAATATCGCAGAAAGTGAAAAATGGATAAAGAAGTTGTGGTACTTACGTACAATGCAATATCACTCAGCAATGAAATCTATGTCATCAGGCCCATAGCAGCATAATGAGTGGATTCAGGTATGATGATTCTAACTGAAATAAGTCACACAGAAAAAGAAACATCATAAGATATCACTAATACACGGAATGTAAACTTGGCTACACAGGAACTGGATTACAAAACAGAACAGGGTCTCAAATTTAGAAAACCAACTTATGCTTGCTTAAGGGGAAAGGTGAGTTGGGGTGCTGCATAAAACCAGAGATTTAAATGAACACAGATAAAGTTCCTTAAGCCAAATATGGAATAGACAAGAACTACTCCTTGCTCAACGAAATGGACTCAACACCCCATATTAAACGTCTAAGAATGTACCTGACTAGTAAGTATCTTAAAACCTATGAATTGCTATGTCTCTGAAAGAAAATCAAGCGTGTGTACAGGGGCATAAACGTAGCAGTGATAGGATTGGAGAGGTTCGGTGAGCAAATGAAGACCCTTTGAAGTCATATTGCATGGTACCCATTCCACGGGTCTCAACTCTCCAGGTTTAAGGGATTCTGCCTTCAGGTAAAACATGCACGTGGAACCCAGAGTATGATCACCCGTGTGATCGGGAGACATGTTCCAATATGTCTCAGTTCTCGTCCCCTGGTACTCGGGTGCAACATTCCAGACGCTTTACTAACACTCTCCCGACGTGGAGAGTCAGTGCCTTTAACCTCCTGTTTGGCCCAGTTTGCAATTTCTGCGGAAGATGAACAGGAATAGGGAGAACCAATGAGAGACTAGGTGGAGGTGTCTGGACGGGCAAATTTAACTCTCATTTCCCACCAGGAAGAGGAATTAACCAAAGGCTCAGCGTGCCGTGCCGGAACCAGATTAGGGCCTGAAGCAATCCTGCGGTGTTGCGGCCAGCTCAAAAGAAAGCGAGTTGAAGAAAGGAGCTCAGGGGCACTGTAATTCACAAACCTGCAGAGTTATAAATGACAGCTATCGTCCAAAAATATACTGAAGTAAGGCTGCCAAGAGGACTTGAAAGCGGGGCAGAATTGCAGGAAACCGATTTCAGGAGGTAGACTGGAATTGCATTTAAAGCATAGGAAAACAGGCAGAACGTCCACAATGATGCACTTGGCCAAAAAGGGCGTATGCGTTTTTTCCTGAATATATTCAGGAAAAAACGCATACGTCCTTTTTGGCCAACCAAGCAAGCTTGCAAAGGAAATCTGCACTACAATGAAGTCTCACTTCCCCCCGGTCAAAAGGGCCATCTGAAAAAAGTGTAAAATCCAGAAAGGCAGGACAGGCCATGGAGAACTGGGAGCCTTGTTATGCTGATGGGCGGGATGTAAATTGCCAAGAGCCACTCCGGAGAGGTGTATGGTGTTTCCTGAAACATCTAAAAAACAAAGCAACAGAGCCTAGGGCACTTCCACTTATGGTCCTATAGCTTAGGGAAATTAAAATCAAAAAGACACAGCCACCCCAAAGTTTGGGACGGCTCTGTTTACAAGAACCTCGTTTACGGTACAAGTTCAATATCGCAGAAAGTGAAAAATGGATAAAGAAGTTCTGGTACTTACGTACAATGCAATATCACTCAGCAATGAAATCTATGTCATCAGGCCCGTAGCAGCATAATGAGTGGATTCAGGTATGATGATTCTAACTGAAATAAGTCACACAGAAAAAGAAACATCATAAGATATCACTAATACACGGGATGTAAACTTGGCTACACAGGAACTGGATTACAAAACAGAACAGGGTCTCAAATTTAGAAAACCAACTTATGCTTGCTTAAGGGGAAAGGTGAGTTGGGGTGCTGCATAAAACCAGAGATTGAAATGAGCACAGATAAAGTTCCTTAAGCCAAATATAGAATAGACAAGAACTACTCCTTGCTCAACGAAATGGACTCAACACCCCATATTAAACGCCTAAGAATGTACCTGACTAGTAAGTATCTTAAAACCTATGGATTGCTATGTCTCTGAAAGAAAATCAAGCGTGTGTACAGGGGCACAAACGCAGCAGTGATAGGATTGGAGAGGTTCGGTGAGCAAATGAAGACCCTTTGAAGTCATATTGCATGGTACCCATTCCACGGGTCTCAACTCTCCAGGTTTAAGGGATTCTTCCTTCAGCTAAAACATGCACGTGGAACCCAGAGTATGATCAACCGTGTGATCGGGAGACGTGTTCCAATATGTCTCAGTTCTCGTCCCCTGGTACTCGGGTGCAACATTCCAGACGCTTTACTAACACTCTCCCGACTTGGAGAGTCAGTGCCTTTAACCTCCTGTTTGGCCCAGTTTGCAATTTCTGCGGAAGATGAACAGGAATAGGGAGAACCAATGAGAGACTAGCTGGAGGTGTGTGGACGGGCAAATTTAACTCTCATTTCCCACCAGGAAGAGGAATTAACCAAAGGCTCAGCGTGCCGTGCCGGAACCAGATTAGGGCCTGAAGCAATCCTGCGGTGTTGCGGCCAGCTCACAAGAAAGCGAGTTGAAGAAAGGAGCTCAGGGGCACTGTAATTCACAAACCTGCAGAGTTATAAATGACAGCTATCGTCCAAAAATATACTGAAGTAAGGCTGCCAAGAGGACTTGAAAGCGGGGCAGAATTGCAGGAAACCGATTTCAGGAGGTAGACTGGAATTGCATTTAAAGCATAGGAAAAGAGGCAGAACGTCCACAATGATGCACTTGGCCAAAAAGGGCGTATGCGTTTTTTCCTGAATATATTCAGGAAAAAACGCATACGCCCTTTTTGGCCAACCAAGCAAGCTTGCAAAGGAAATCTGCACTACAATGAAGTCTCACTTCCCCCCCGGTCAAAAGGGCCATCTGAAAAAAGTGTAAAATCCAGAAAGGCAGGACAGGCCATGGAGAACTGGGAGCCTTGTTATGCTGATGGGCGGGATGTAAATTGCCAACAGCCACTCGGGAGAGGTGTATGGTGTTTCCTGAAACATCTAAAAAACAAAGCAACAGAGCCTAGGGCACTTCCACTTATGGTCCTATAGCTTAGGGAAATTAAAATCAAAAAGACACAGCCACCCCAAAGTTTGGGACGGCTCTGTTTACAAGAACCTCGTTTACGGTACAAGTTCAATATCGCAGAAAGTGAAAAATGGATAAAGAAGTTGTGGTACTTACGTACAATGCAATATCACTCAGCAATGAAATCTATGTCATCAGGCCCATAGCAGCATAATGAGTGGATTCAGGTATGATGATTCTAACTGAAATAAGTCACACAGAAAAAGAAACATCATAAGATATCACTAATACACGGAATGTAAACTTGGCTACACAGGAACTGGATTACAAAACAGAACAGGGTCTCAAATTTAGAAAACCAACTTATGCTTGCTTAAGGGGAAAGGTGAGTTGGGGTGCTGCATAAAACCAGAGATTTAAATGAACACAGATAAAGTTCCTTAAGCCAAATATGGAATAGACAAGAACTACTCCTTGCTCAACGAAATGGACTCAACACCCCATATTAAACGCCTAAGAATGTACCTGACTAGTAAGTATCTTAAAACCTATGAATTGCTATGTCTCTGAAAGAAAATCAAGCGTGTGTACAGGGGCATAAACGTAGCAGTGATAGGATTGGAGAGGTTCGGTGAGCAAATGAAGACCCTTTGAAGTCATATTGCATGGTACCCATTCCACGGGTCTCAACTCTCCAGGTTTAAGGGATTCTGCCTTCAGGTAAAACATGCACGTGGAACCCAGAGTATGATCACCCGTGTGATCGGGAGACATGTTCCAATATGTCTCAGTTCTCGTCCCCTGGTACTCGGGTGCAACATTCCAGACGCTTTACTAACACTCTCCCGACGTGGAGAGTCAGTGCCTTTAACCTCCTGTTTGGCCCAGTTTGCAATTTCTGCGGAAGATGAACAGGAATAGGGAGAACCAATGAGAGACTAGGTGGAGGTGTCTGGACGGGCAAATTTAACTCTCATTTCCCACCAGGAAGAGGAATTAACCAAAGGCTCAGCGTGCCGTGCCGGAACCAGATTAGGGCCTGAAGCAATCCTGCGGTGTTGCGGCCAGCTCACAAGAAAGCGAGTTGAAG
Source organism: Leucopleurus acutus (assembly GCF_964270905.1). NCBI lineage: Eukaryota > Metazoa > Chordata > Mammalia > Artiodactyla > Delphinidae > Leucopleurus > Leucopleurus acutus. The sequence continues at coordinate 79,244 of NW_028138933.1, forward strand.
AAAGGAGCTCAGGGGCACTGTAATTCACAAACCTGCAGAGTTATAAATGACAGCTATCGTCCAAAAATATACTGAAGTAAGGCTGCCAAGAGGACTTGAAAGGGGGGCAGAATTGCAGGAAACCGATTTCAGGAGGTAGACTGGAATTGCATTTAAAGCATAGGAAAACAGGCAGAACGTCCACAATGATGCACTTGGCCAAAAAGGGTGTATGCGTTTTTTCCTGAATATATTCAGGAAAAAACGCATACGTCCTTTTTGGCCAACCAAGCAAGCTTGCAAAGGAAATCTGCACTACAATGAAGTCTCACTTCCCCCCGGTCAAAAGGGCCATCTGAAAAAAGTGTAAAATCCAGAAAGGCAGGACAGGCCATGGAGAACTGGGAGCCTTGTTATGCTGATGGGCGGGATGTAAATTGCCAAGAGCCACTCCGGAGAGGTGTATGGTGTTTCCTGAAACATCTAAAAAACAAAGCAACAGAGCCTAGGGCACTTCCACTTATGGTCCTATAGCTTAGGGAAATTAAAATCAAAAAGACACAGCCACCCCAAAGTTTGGGACGGCTCTGTTTACAAGAACCTCGTTTACGGTACAAGTTCAATATCGCAGAAAGTGAAAAATGGATAAAGAAGTTGTGGTACTTACGTACAATGCAATATCACTCAGCAATGAAATCTATGTCATCAGGCCCGTAGCAGCATAATGAGTGGATTCAGGTATGATGATTCTAACTGAAATAAGTCACACAGAAAAAGAAACATCATAAGATATCACTAATACACGGGATGTAAACTTGGCTACACAGGAACTGGATTACAAAACAGAACAGGGTCTCAAATTTAGAAAACCAACTTATGCTTGCTTAAGGGGAAAGGTGAGTTGGGGTGCTGCATAAAACCAGAGATTGAAATGAGCACAGATAAAGTTCCTTAAGCCAAATATAGAATAGACAAGAACTACTCCTTGCTCAACGAAATGGACTCAACACCCCATATTAAACGCCTAAGAATGTACCTGACTAGTAAGTATCTTAAAACCTATGGATTGCTATGTCTCTGAAAGAAAATCAAGCGTGTGTACAGGGGCACAAACGCAGCAGTGATAGGATTGGAGAGGTTCGGTGAGCAAATGAAGACCCTTTGAAGTCATATTGCATGGTACCCATTCCACGGGTCTCAACTCTCCAGGTTTAAGGGATTCTTCCTTCAGCTAAAACATGCACGTGGAACCCAGAGTATGATCAACCGTGTGATCGGGAGACGTGTTCCAATATGTCTCAGTTCTCGTCCCCTGGTACTCGGGTGCAACATTCCAGACGCTTTACTAACACTCTCCCGACTTGGAGAGTCAGTGCCTTTAACCTCCTGTTTGGCCCAGTTTGCAATTTCTGCGGAAGATGAACAGGAATAGGGAGAACCAATGAGAGACTAGCTGGAGGTGTGTGGACGGGCAAATTTAACTCTCATTTCCCACCAGGAAGAGGAATTAACCAAAGGCTCAGCGTGCCGTGCCGGAACCAGATTAGGGCCTGAAGCAATCCTGCGGTGTTGCGGCCAGCTCACAAGAAAGCGAGTTGAAGAAAGGAGCTCAGGGGCACTGTAATTCACAAACCTGCAGAGTTATAAATGACAGCTATCGTCCAAAAATATACTGAAGTAAGGCTGCCAAGAGGACTTGAAAGCGGGGCAGAATTGCAGGAAACCGATTTCAGGAGGTAGACTGGAATTGCATTTAAAGCATAGGAAAAGAGGCAGAACGTCCACAATGATGCACTTGGCCAAAAAGGGCGTATGCGTTTTTTCCTGAATATATTCAGGAAAAAACGCATACGTCCTTTTTGGCCAACCAAGCAAGCTTGCAAAGGAAATCTGCACTACAATGAAGTCTCACTTCCCCCCGGTCAAAAGGGCCATCTGAAAAAAGTGTAAAATCCAGAAAGGCAGGACAGGCCATGGAGAACTGGGAGCCTTGTTATGCTGATGGGCGGGATGTAAATTGCCAAGAGCCACTCCGGAGAGGTGTATGGTGTTTCCTGAAACATCTAAAAAACAAAGCAACAGAGCCTAGGGCACTTCCACTTATGGTCCTATAGCTTAGGGAAATTAAAATCAAAAAGACACAGCCACCCCAAAGTTTGGGACGGCTCTGTTTACAAGAACCTCGTTTACGGTACAAGTTCAATATCGCAGAAAGTGAAAAATGGATAAAGAAGGTGTGGTACTTACGTACAATGCAATATCACTCAGCAATGAAATCTATGTCATCAGGCCCGTAGCAGCATAATGAGTGGATTCAGGTATGATGATTCTAACTGAAATAAGTCACACAGAAAAAGAAACATCATAAGATATCACTAATACACGGGATGTAAACTTGGCTACACAGGAACTGGATTACAAAACAGAACAGGGTCTCAAATTTAGAAAACCAACTTATGCTTGCTTAAGGGGAAAGGTGAGTTGGGGTGCTGCATAAAACCAGAGATTGAAATGAGCACAGATAAAGTTCCTTAAGCCAAATATAGAATAGACAAGAACTACTCCTTGCTCAACGAAATGGACTCAACACCCCATATTAAACGCCTAAGAATGTACCTGACTAGTAAGTATCTTAAAACCTATGGATTGCTATGTCTCTGAAAGAAAATCAAGCGTGTGTACAGGGGCACAAACGCAGCAGTGATAGGATTGGAGAGGTTCGGTGAGCAAATGAAGACCCTTTGAAGTCATATTGCATGGTACCCATTCCACGGGTCTCAACTCTCCAGGTTTAAGGGATTCTGCCTTCAGCTAAAACATGCACGTGGAACCCAGAGTATGATCAACCGTGTGATCGGGAGACGTGTTCCAATATGTCTCAGTTCTCGTCCCCTGGTACTCGGGTGCAACATTCCAGACGCTTTACTAACACTCTCCCGACTTGGAGAGTCAGTGCCTTTAATCTCCTGTTTGGCCCAGTTTGCAATTTCTGCGGAAGATGAACAGGAATAGGGAGAACCAATGAGAGATTAGGTGGAGGTGTCCGGACGGGCCAATTTAACTCTCATTTCCCACCAGGAAGAGGAATTAACCAAAGGCTCAGCGTGCCGTGCCGGAACCAGATTAGGGCCTGAAGCAATCCTGCGGTGTTGCGGCCAGCTCACAAAAAAGCGAGTTGAAGAAAGGAGCTCAGGGGCACTGTAATTCACAAACTTGCAGAGTTATAAATGACAGCTATCGTCCAAAAATATACTGAAGTAAGGCTGCCAAGAGGACTTGAAAGCGGGGCAGAATTGCAGGAAACCGATTTCAGGAGGTAGACTGGAATTGCATTTAAAGCATAGGAAAAGAGGCAGAACGTCCACAATGATGCACTTGGCCAAAAAGGGCGTATGCGTTTTTTCCTGAATATATTCAGGAAAAAACGCATACGTCCTTTTTGGCCAACCAAGCAAGCTTGCAAAGGAAATCTGCACTACAATGAAGTCTCACTTCCCCCCGGTCAAAAGGGCCATCTGAAAAAAGTGTAAAATCCAGAAAGGCAGGACAGGCCATGGAGAACTGGGAGCCTTGTTATACTGATGGGCGGGATGTAAATTGCCAAGAGTCACTCCGGAGAGGTGTATGGTGTTTCCTGAAACATCTAAAAAACAAAGCAACAGAGCCTAGGGCACTTCCACTTATGGTCCTATAGCTTAGGGAAATTAAAATCAAAAAGACACAGCCACCCCAAAGTTTGGGACGGCTCTGTTTACAAGAACCTCGTTTACGGTACAAGTTCAATATCGCAGAAAGTGAAAAATGGATAAAGAAGTTGTGGTACTTACGTACAATGCAATATCACTCAGCAATGAAATCTATGTCATCAGGCCCGTAGCAGCATAATGAGTGGATTCAGGTATGATGATTCTAACTGAAATAAGTCACACAGAAAAAGAAACATCATAAGGTATCACTAATACACGGGATGTAAACTTGGCTACACAGGAACTGGATTACAAAACAGAACAGGGTCTCAAATTTAGAAAACCAACTTATGCTTGCTTAAGGGGAAAGGTGAGTTGGGGTGCTGCATAAAGCCAGAGATTGAAATGAGCACAGATAAAGTTCCTTAAGCCAAATATAGAATAGACAAGAACTACTCCTTGCTCAACGAAATGGACTCAACACCCCATATTAAACGCCTAAGAATGTACCTGACTAGTAAGTATCTTAAAACCTATGGATTGCTATGTCTCTGAAAGAAAATCAAGCGTGAGTATAGGGGCACAAACGCAGCAGTGATAGGATTGGAGAGGTTCGGTGAGCAAATGAAGACCCTTTGAAGTCATATTGCATGGTACCCATTCCACGGGTCTCAACTCTCCAGGTTTAAGGGATTCTTCCTTCAGCTAAAACATGCACATGGAACCCAGAGTATGATCAACCGTGTGATCGGGAGACGTGTTCCAATATGTCTCAGTTCTCGTCCCCTGGTACTCGGGTGCAACATTCCAGACGCTTTACTAACACTCTCCCGACTTGGAGAGTCAGTGCCTTTAACCTCCTGTTTGGCCCAGTTTGCAATTTCTGCGGAAGATGAACAGGAATAGGGAGAACCAATGAGAGACTAGCTGGAGGTGTCTGGACGGGCAAATTTAACTCTCATTTCCCACCAGGAAGAGGAATTAACCAAAGGCTCAGCGTGCCGTGCCGGAACCAGATTAGGGCCTGAAGCAATCCTGCGGTGTTGCGGCCAGCTCACAAGAAAGCGAGTTGAAGAAAGGAGCTCAGGGGCACTGTAATTCACAAACCTGCAGAGTTATAAATGACAGCTATCGTCCAAAAATATACTGAAGTAAGGCTGCCAAGAGGACTTGAAAGCGGGGCAGAATTGCAGGAAACCGATTTCAGGAGGTAGACTGGAATTGCATTTAAAGCATAGGAAAAGAGGCAGAACGTCCACAATGATGCACTTGGCCAAAAAGGGCGTATGCGTTTTTTCCTGAATATATTCAGGAAAAAACGCATACGCCCTTTTTGGCCAACCAAGCAAGCTTGCAAAGGAAATCTGCACTACAATGAAGTCTCACTGCCCCCCGGTCAAAAGGGCCATCTGAAAAAAGTGTAAAATCCAGAAAGGCAGGACAGGCCATGGAGAACTGGGAGCCTAGTTATGCTGATGGGCGGGATGTAAATTGCCAGCAGCCACTCTGGAGAAGTGTATGGTGTTTCCTGAAACATCCAAGAAACAAAGCAACAGAGCCTAGGGCACTTCCACTTATGGTCCTATAGCTTAGGGAAATTAAAATCAAAAAGACACAGCCACCCCAAAGTTTGGGATGGCTCTGTTTACAAGAACCTCGTTTACGGTACAAGTTCAATATCACAGAAAGCGAAAAATGGATAAAGAAATTGTGGTACTTACGTACAATGCAATATCACTCAGCAATGAAATCTATGTCATCAGGCCCGTAGCAGCATAATGAGTGGATTCAGGTACGATGATTCTAAGTGAAATTAGTCACACAGAAAAAGAAACATCATAAGATATCACTAATACATGGAATGTAAACTTGGCTACACAAGAACTGAATTACAAAACAGAACAGGGTGTCAAATGTAGAAAACCAACTTATGCTTGCTTAAGGGGACGGGTGAGTTGGGGTGCTGCATAAAACCAGAGATTGAAATGAGCACAGATACCGTTCCATAAGCCAAATATGTAATAGACAAGAGCTACTCCTTTCTCAATGAAGTGGACTCAACACCCCATATTAAACGCCTAAGAATATACCTGACTAGTAAGAATCTACCTGACTAGTAAGAATCTTAAAACCTATGGATTTATATGTCTCCGAAAGAGAATCAAGTGTGTGTACAGCGGCATAAACGCAGCAGTGATAGGATTGGTGAGGTTCGGTGAGCAAATGCAGACCCTTTGAAGTCATATTGCATGGTACCCATTCCATGGGTCTCAACTCTCCATGTTTAAGGGATTCTTCCTTCAGTTAAAACATGCATGTGGAACCCAGGGTATGATCCACCATGTGGTCGGAAAACGTGTTCAAATGTGTCTCAGTTTTCGTCCCCTGGTACTCGGGTGCAACATTCCAGACGCTTTACTAACACTCTCCCCACTTGGAGAGTCAGTGCCTTTAACCTCCTGTTTGGCCCAGTTAGCAATTTCTGCGGAAGATGAACAGGAATAGGGAGAACCAATGAGAGATTAGGTGGAGGTGTCCGGACGGGCCAATTTAACTCTCATTTCCCACCAGGAAGAGGAATTAACCAAAGGCTCAGCATGCCGTGCCCGAACCAAACTAGGGCCTGAAGCAATCCTGCGGTGTTGCGGCCAGCTCACAAGAAAGCGAGTTGAAGAAAGGAGCTCAGGCGCACTGTAATTCACAAACCTGCAGAGTTATAAATGACAGCTATCTTCCAAAAATATATTGAATTAGGATGCCAAGAGGAGTTGAAAGCAGGGCAGAATTGCAGGAAACCGATTTCAGGAGGTAGACTGGAATTGCATGTAAAGCATAGGAAAAGAGGCAGAACGTCCACAATGATGCACTTGGCCAAAAAGGGCGTATGCGTTTTTTCCTGAATATATTCAGGGAAAAACGCATACGCCCTTTTTGGCCAACCAAGCAAGCTTGCAAAGGAAATCTGCACTACAATGAAGTCTCACTGCCCCCCGGTCAAAAGGGCCATCTGAAAAAAGTGTAAAATCCAGAAAGGCAGGACAGGCCATGGAGAACTCGGAGCCTAATTATGCTGATGGGCGGGATGTAAATTGCCAGCAGCCACTCTGGAGAAGTGTATGGTGTTTCCTGAAACATCTAAAAAACAAAGCAACAGAGCCTAGGGCACTTCCACTTATGGTCCTATAGCTTAGGGAAATTAAAATCAAAAAGAAACAGCCACCCCAAAGTTTGGGACGGCTCTGTTTACAATAACCTCGTTTATGGTACAAGTTCAATATCACAGAGAGCGAAAAATGGATAAAGAAATTGTGGTACTTACGTACAATGCAATATCACTCAGCAATGAAATCTATGTCATCAGGCCCGTAGCAGCATAATGAGTGGATTCAGGTACGATGATTCTAAGTGAAATAAGTCACACAGAAAATGAAACATCATAAGATATCACTAATACATGGAATGTAAACTTGGCTACACAAGAACTGAATTACAAAACAGAAGAGGGTGTCAAATGTAGAAAACCAACTTATGCTTGCTTAAGGGGACGGGTGAGTTGGGGTGCTGCATAAAACCAGAGATTGAAATGAGCACAGATACAGTTCCATAAGCCAAATATGTAATAGACAAGAGCTACTCCTTGCTCAACGAAGTGGACTCAACACCCCATATTAAACGCCTAAGAATATACCTGACTAGTAAGAATCTACCTGACTAGTAAGAATCTTAAAACCTATGGATTTATATGTCTCCGAAAGAGAATCAAGCGTGTGTACAGCGGCATAAACGCAGCAGTGATAGGATTGGTGAGGTTCGGTGAGCAAATGCAGACCCTTTGAAATCATATTGCATGGTACCCATTCCATGGGTCTCAACTCTCCCTGTTTAAGGGATTCTTCCTTCAGCTAAAACATGCATGTGGAACCCAGAGTATGATCCACCGTGTGATCGGAAAACGTGTTCAAATGTGTCTCAATTTTTGTTTCCTGGTACTCGGGTGTAACATTCCAGACGCTTTACTAACACTCTCCCAACTTGGAGAGTCAGTGCCTTTAACCTCCTGTTTGGCCCAGTTTGCAATTTCTGTGGAAAATGAACAGGAATAGGGAGAACCAATGAGAGACTAGGTGGAGGTGTCCAGACGGGCAAATTTAACTCTCATTTCCAACCAGTAAGAGGAATTAACCAAAGGCTCAGCGTGCCATGCCGGAACCACACTAGGACCAGAAGCAATCCTGCGGTGTTGCGGCCAGCTCACAAGAAAGCGAGTTGAAGAAAGGAGCTCAGGGGCACTGTAATTCACAAACCTGCAGAGTTATAAAGGACAGCTATCTTCCAAAAATATATTGAAGTAAGGCTGCCAAGAGGAGTTGAAAGCAGGGCAGAATTGCAGGAAACCGATTTCAGGAGGTAGACTGGAATTGCATGTAAAGCATAGGAAAAGAGGCAGAACGTCCACAATGATGCACTTGGCCAAAAAGGGCGTATGCGTTTTTTCCTGAATATATTCAGGAAAAAACGCATACGCCCTTTTTGGCCAACCAAGCAAGCTTGCAAAGGAAATCTGCACTACAATGAAGTCTCACTGCCCCCCGGTCAAAAGGGCCATCTGAAAAAAGTGTAAAATCCAGAAAGGCAGGACAGGCCATGGAGAACTGGGAGCCTAGTTATGCTGATGGGCGGGATGTAAATTGCCAGCAGCCACTCTGGAGAAGTGTATGGTGTTTCCTGAAACATCCAAAAAACAAAGCAACAGAGCCTAGGGCACTTCCACTTATGGTCCTATAGCTTAGGGAAATTAAAATCAAAAAGACACAGCCACCCCAAAGTTTGGGACGGCTCTGTTTACAAGAACCTCGTTTACGGTACAAGTTCAATATCACAGAAAGCGAAAAATGGATAAAGAAATTGTGGTACTTACGTACAATGCAATATCACTCAGCAATGAAATCTATGTCATCAGGCCCATAGCAGCATAATGAGTGGATTCAGGTACGATGATTCTAAGTGAAATTAGTCACACAGAAAAAGAAACATCATAAGATATCACTAATACACGGAATGTAAACTTGGCTACACAAGAACTGAATTACAAAACAGAACAGGGTGTCAAATGTAGAAAACCAACTTATGTTTGCTTAAGGGGACGGGTGAGTTGGGGTGCTGCATAAAACCAGAGATTGAAATGAGCACAGATACCGTTCCATAAGCCAAATATGTAATAGACAAGAGCTATTCCTTGCTCAACGAAGTGGACTCAACACCCCATATTAAACGCCTAAGAATATACCTGACTAGTAAGAATCTACCTGACTAGTAAGTATCTTAAAACCTATGGATTTATATGTCTCCGAAAGAGAATCAAGTGTGTGTACAGCGGCATAAACGCAGCAGTGATAGGATTGGTGAGGTTCGGTGAGCAAATGCAGACCCTTTGAAGACATATTGCATGGTACCCATTCCATGGGTCTCAGCTCTCCATGTTTAAGGGATTCTTCCTTCAGCTAAAACATGCATGTGGAACCCAGAGTATGATCCACCATGTGGTCGGAAAACGTGTTCAAATGTGTCTCAGTTTTGGTCCCCTGGTACTCGGGTGCAACATTCCAGACGCTTTACTAACACTCTCCCCACTTAGAGAGTCAGTGCCTTTAACCTCCTGTTTGGCCCAGTTAGCAATTTCTGCGGAAGATGAACAGGAATAGGGAGAACCAATGAGAGATTAGGTGGAGGTGTCCGGACGGGCCAATTTAACTCTCATTTCCCACCAGGAAGAGGAATTAACCAAAGGCTCAGCATGCCGTGCCGGAACCAAACTAGGGCCTGAAGCAATCCTGCGGTGTTGCGGCCAGCTCACAAGAAAGCGAGTTGAAGAAAGGAGCTCAGGGGCACTGTAATTCACAAACCTGCAGAGTTATAAATGACAGCTATCTTCCAAAAATATATTGAATTAGGATGCCAAGAGGAGTTGAAAGCAGGGCAGAATTGCAGGAAACCGATTTCAGGAGGTAGACTGGAATTGCATGTAAAGCATAGGAAAAGAGGCAGAACGTCCACAATGATGCACTTGGCCAAAAAGGGCGTATGCGTTTTTTCCTGAATATATTCAGGAAAAAACGCATACGCCCTTTTTGGCCAACCAAGCAAGCTTGCAAAGGAAATCTGCACTACAATGAAGTCTCACTGCCCCCCGGTCAAAAGGGCCATCTGAAAAAAGTGTAAAATCCAGAAAGGCAGGACAGGCCATGGAGAACTGGGAGCCTAGTTATGCTGATGGGCGGGATGTAAATTGCCAGCAGCCACTCTGGAGAAGTGTATGGTGTTTCCTGAAACATCCAAAAAACAAAGCAACAGAGCCTAGGGCACTTCCACTTATGGTCCTATAGCTTAGGGAAATTAAAATCAAAAAGACACAGCCACCCCAAAGTTTGGGATGGCTCTGTTTACAAGAACCTCGTTTACGGTACAAGTTCAATATCACAGAAAGCGAAAAATGGATAAAGAAATTGTGGTACTTACGTACAATGCAATATCACTCAGCAATGAAATCTATGTCATCAGGCCCGTAGCAGCATAATGAGTGGATTCAGGTACGATGATTCTAAGTGAAATTAGTCACACAGAAAAAGAAACATCATAAGATATCACTAATACATGGAATGTAAACTTGGCTACACAAGAACTGAATTACAAAACAGAACAGGGTGTCAAATGTAGAAAACCAACTTATGCTTGCTTAAGGGGACGGGTGAGTTGGGGTGCTGCATAAAACCAGAGATTGAAATTAGCACAGATACCGTTCCATAAGCCAAATATGTAATAGACAAGAGCTACTCCTTGCTCAACGAAGTGGACTCAACACTCCATATTAAACGCCTAAGAATATACCTGACTAGTAAGAATCTTAAAACCTATGGATTTATATGTCTCCGAAAGAGAATCAAGCGTGTGTACAGCGGCATAAACGCAGCAGTGATAGGATTGCTGAGGTTCGGTGAGCAAATGCAGACCCTTTGAAGTCATATTGCATGGTACCCATTCCATGGGTCTCAACTCTCCAGGTTTAAGGGATTCTTCCTTCAGCTAAAACATGCATGTGGAACCCAGAGTATGATCCACCGTGTGATCGGGAAACGTGTTCAAATGTATCTCAGTTTTCGTCCCCTGGTACTCGGTTGCAACATTCCAGACGCTTTACTAACACTCTCCCCACTTGGAGAGTCAGTGCCTTTAACTTCCTGTTTGGCCCAGTTTGCAATTTTTGTGGAAAATGAACAGGAATTGGGAGAACCAATGAGAGACTAGGTGGAGGTGTCCGGACGGGCCAATTTAACTCTCATTTCCCACCAGGAAGAGGAATTAACCAAAGGCTCAGCATGCCGTGCCAGAACCAAACTAGGGCCTGAAGCAATCCTGCGGTGTTGCGGCCAGCTCACAAGAAAGCGAGTTGAAGAAAGGAGCTCAGGGGCACTGTAATTCACAAACCTGCAGAGTTATAAATGACAGCTATCTTCCAAAAATATATTGAAGTAAGGCTGCCAAGAGGAGTTGAAAGGGGGGCAGAATTGCAGGAAACCGATTTCAGGAGGTAGACTGGAATTGCATGTAAAGCATAGGAAAAGAGGCAGAACGTCCACAATGATGCACTTGGCCAAAAAGGGCGTATGCGTTTTTTCCTGAATATATTCAGGAAAAAACGCATACGCCCTTTTTGGCCAACCAAGCAAGCTTGCAAAGGAAATCTGCACTACAATGAAGTCTCACTGCCCCCAGTCAAAAGGGCCATCTGAAAAAAGTGTAAAATCCAGAAAGGCAGGACAGGCCATGGAGAACTGGGAGCCTTGTTATGCTGATGGGCGGGATGTAAATTGCCAGCAGCCACTCTGGAGAAGTGTATGGTGTTTCCTGAAACATCCAAAAAACAAAGCAACAGAGCCTAGGGCACTTCCACTTATGGTCCTATAGCTTAGGGAAATTAAAATCAAAAAGACACAGCCACCCCAAAGTTTGGGACGGCTCTGTTTACAAGAACCTCGTTTACCGAACAAGTTCAATATCACAGAAAGCGAAAAATGGATAAAGAAGTTGTGGTACTTATGTACAATGCAATATCACTCAGCAATGAAATCTATGTCATCAGGCCCGTAGCAGCATAATGAGTGGATTCAGGTACGATGATTCTAAGTGAAATTAGTCACACAGAAAAAGAAACATCATAAGATATCACTAATACACGGAATGTAAACTTGGCTACACAAGAACTGAATTACAAAACAGAACAGGGTGTCAAATGTAGAAAACCAACTTATGCTTGCTTAAGGGGACGGGTGAGTTGGGGTGCTGCATAAAACCAGAGATTGAAATTAGCACAGATACCGTTCCATAAGCCAAATATGTAATAGACAAGAGCTACTCCTTGCTCAACGAAGTGGACTCAACACCCCATATTAAACGCCTAAGAATATACCTGACTAGTAAGAATCTACCTGACTAGTAAGAATCTTAAAACCTATGGATTTATATGTCTCCGAAAGAGAATCAAGCGTGTGTACAGCGGCATAAACGCAGCAGTGATAGGATTGGTGAGGTTCGGTGAGCAAATGCAGACCCTTTGAAGTCATATTGCATGGTACCCATTCCATGGGTCTCAACTCTCCCTGTTTAAGGGATTCTTCCTTCAGCTAAAACATGCATGTGGAACCCAGAGTATGATCCACCGTGTGATCGGAAAACGTGTTCAAATGTGTCTCAGTTTTCGTCCCCTGGTACTCGGGTGCAACATTCCAGACGCTTTACTAACACTCTCCCCACTTGGAGAGTCAGTGCCTTTAACCTCCTGTTTGGCCCAGTTTGCAATTTCTGTGGAAAATGAACAGGAATAGGGAGAACCAATGAGAGACTAGGTGGAGGTGTCCGGACGGGCAAATTTAACTCTCATTTCCCACCAGGAAGAGGAATTAACCAAAGGCTCCGCGTGGCATGCTGGAACTAAATTAGGGCCTGAGGAGATCCTGCGGTGTTGCGGCCAGCTCACAAGAAAGCGAGTTGAAGAAAGGAGCTCAGGGGCACTGTAATTCAGAAACCTTCGGAGTTATAAATGACAGCTATCATCCAAAATTATGCTGAAGTAAGGCTGCGAAGAGGACTTGAATGCAGGGCAGAATTGCTGGAAATTGATTTCAAAACGTACACGGGAGTAGCTCTTAAAGCATAGGAAAAGAGACAGAACTTGGAAAATAATGCACTTGGCAAAAAAGGGCATATGTGTTTTATCCAGAGCTCTCATAACTGAGGGGAGGAGATTCCCAGCAGGCTCCAACTGCCACCTGAGGGCTCACATTGCCAAGGCAACGTTAGCATGCCAGGCAGGAGTTACCTCACAGCAGAGGTCCCACCTCACAGAAGGGTGAGAAACCCAGCCAACATCAGACTCTCACCAGAGGGCCCACATCACCAAGGGGATGGGAACCAGGCAGGAGTGTCTTCACATCAGTGGGGCCACATCATCGAAAGCTGAGGTACTCAGCACATGTGTCCTCAAACCAGAGGACCCACATCACCAAGGACCTCGGAGTGAGGCAGGCAGGAGTAGCCTCACAACACTGGGCACATAGAATAAAAAAGTGAGGAATCCAGCAGTGGGAACCTCCCAGCAGGCGGCCCAGAGCACCGAGGCTATGGGATCCAGGCCACAGTGAACTCACAGAAGAGGGCCCATGTCATGAAACTGAGCAACCCAGCCATTGGGACCTCAGAGCAGGAGGCCCACATCCCCATGGGGATGGAATTCTGGTAGGAGTGTCCTCGCACCACTGAGAACGTATCAGAAAATTTTGGGCGACCAGCAGTTAGGGCCTGGCGCCAGAGGACCCTCATCACCAAGGGAAGGAGGCTCCCAGCAGGCTCCAACTGCCACCAGAGGGCTGACGTCGCCAAGGCGATGTGTGCCAACCAGGCACGAATGACCTCACAGCAGAGGGTCCACCTCAGAGAAGTGTGACGAACCCAGTCAGGATCAGACTCGCACCAGAGGGCCCACATCACCAAATGGATTGGAACCAGGCAGGAGTGTCCTCACATGAGTAGGGCCACATCATCTAAAGGTGAGGAACCCAGAACATGTGGCTTCAAACCATAGGACACCCATCACCAAGGGGCTGGGAGTGAGGCAGGCAGGAGGAGCCTCATAACAGAGGGCCCAAAAATAAGAAAGGTGAGGAATCCAGCAGTTGGAACCTCCCAGCAGGCGGCCCAGAGCACAGAGGCTAGAGGAACCAGGCCAGAGTGAACTAACACCAGACAGCCCACATCATGAAACTGTGAGCAACCCAGACATTGGGACCTCAGAGCAGAAGGCCCACATCCCCATGGTGATGGGAACATGACAGGAGTGTCCTGGCATCACTGGGCTCACATCAGAAAACGTGGGGTGCTCAGAAGTTAGGGCCTGACGCTAGAGGGCACTCATCACCGAGAGGAGGAGGCTCCCAGCAGGCTCCAGCTGCCACCAGAGGGCCAACGTCGCCAAGGCGATGTGTGCCAGCCTGGCAGGAGTGACCTCACAGCAGAGGGCCCACCTCACAGAAGGGTGAGGAACACAGCCAGGATCAGACTCTCACCAGAGGGCCCACATCACCAAGGGGATGGGAACCAGGCAGGAGTGTCCCCACACCAGTGGGACAACATCATCGAAAGGTGAGGATCCCAGCACATGTGTCCTCAAACCAGAGGAACCACATCACCAAGGGGTTCGGAATGAGGCTGGCAGGACTGGCCTCACAACACAGGGTCCATAGAATATAAAAGTTGAGGAATCCAGCAGTTGGAACCTCCCAGCAAGTGGCCCAGAGCACCGAGGCTATGGGATCCAGGCCGCAGTGAACTCACAGCAGAGGGCCCACATCATGAACCTGTGAGCAGCCCAGCTGTTGGGACCTCAGAACAGAAGGCCCACATCCCCATTGGGATGGGAACCTGGCAGGAGTGGCTTTGCACCACTTAGCACATATCAGAAAATGTTAGGAGCCCAGCAGTTAGGGCCTGATGCCAGGGGGCCCTCATAACTGAGGGGAGGAGACTCCCAGCAGGTTCCAACTGCCAACAGAGGGCCCACGTCTACAAGGTGGCATGCACCAGCCAGGCAGTAGTGACCTCACAGCAGAGGGCCTATCTCACAGAAGGGTGAGGAACCGAGGCAGGATGAGACTCTCACCAGAGGGCCCACAACACCAAGGGGATGGGAACCAGTCAGGACTGTCCTCCCACCAGTGGGACCACATCATCGAAAGGTGAGGAACCCAGCACATGTGGCCTCATATCAGAGGACATACATCACAAAGGGGATGGGAGTGAGGCAGGTAGGAGTAGCCTAAAAACAGAGGGCCCAAAGAATAAAAAAAGTGAGGAATCCAGCATTTGGAACCTCCCAGCAGGCGGCCGAGAGCACAGAAGCTATGGGATGCAGGCAGGAGTTAACTAACACCAGAGAGCCCACATCATGAAACTGTGAGCAACCCAGGCATTGGGACCTCAGAGCAGAAAGCCCACATCCCCATGGGGATGGGAACCTGACAGGAGTGTCCTGGCATCACTGGGCTCACATCAGAAAACGTGGGGAGCCCAGCAGTTAGAGCCTGATGCTAGAGGGCCATCATCACCGAGGGCAGGAGGCTCCCAGCAGGTTCCATGTGCCAACAGAGGGCCCACGTCGCCAAGGTGATGTGTGCAAGTCAGGCAGGATTGACCTCACAGCAGAGGGCCTACCTCACAGAAGAGTGAGGAACTCAGCCAGGATAAGACTGTCACCAGAAGGCCCACATCACCAAGGGGATGGGAACCAGGCAGGAGTGTCCTCACACCAGTGGGGCCACATCATTGAAAGTTGCCTAACCCAGCACATGTGGCCTCAAACCAGAAGACCCACATCACGAAGGGGTTGCGAGTGAGGCAGGCAGGAGGAGCATCACAACACAGGACCCATAGAATACAAAAGTTGAGGAATCGAGCAGTTGGAACCTCCCAGCAGGCAGCCAAGACCACAGAGGCTATGGGATCCAGGCCACAGTGAACTAACACCAGAGAGCCCACATCATGAAATTGTGATCAACCCAGCCGTTGGAACCTCAGAGCAGAAGGCCCACATCCCCATGGGGATGGGAACCTAAGAGGAGTGCTTGAGCAACACTGGGCTCACTAAGAAAAGTTGGGGAGCCCAGCAGTTAGGGCCTGACGTCAGAGGGCCCTCATCACAGAGCTGAGGAGGCTCCCAGCAGGGTCCAATTGCCACCAGAGGGCTCATGTCAACAAGGCGAGGTGAGCAACCCAGGCAAGAGTTACCTGATAGTAGAGGGCCCACCTCACAGATGGGTGAGGAACCCAGCCAGGATCAGACTCTCACCAGAGGGCCCACATCACAAAGGGGATGGGACCCAGTCAGGATTATCCTCACACCAGTGGGGCCTCATCATCTTAAGGTGAGGAACCCAGCACATGTGTCCTCAAACCAGAGGACCCACATCACCAAGGGCCTTGGAGTGAGGCAGGCAGGAGTAGCCTCACAACACAGGGCACATAATATAAAAAACGTGAGGATTCCAGCATTTAGACCTTCCAGCAGGCGGCCCAGAACACCGAGGCTATGGGATCCAGGCCACAGTGAACTCACAGCAGAGGGCCCACATCACAAAACTGTGAGCAACCCAGGAGTTGAGACCTCAGCGCAGAAGGACCACATCCCCATGGGAATGGGAACCTGGCTGGAGTGTCCTCGCACCACTGGGCGCACATCAGAAAATGTGGGGAGCCCACCATTTAGGGCCTGACGCCAGAGGGCCGTCATCACCGAGAGGAGGAGGCGCCCTGCACGCTCCAACTGCCACCAGAGGGCTCACGTCTCCAAGGTGACGTGTGCCAGCCAGGCAGGAGTGACCTCACAGCAGAGGGCCTACCTCACAGAACGTTGAGGAACCCAGCCAGGATTAGACTCTCGCCAGAGGGCCCACCTCACCAAGGGGATGGGAACCAGGCAGGAGTGTCCTCACACGAGTGGGGTCACATCATCGAAAGGTGAGGAACGCAGCACATGTGGCCTCAAGCCATAGGACAGTCATCACCAAGGGGCTGGCAGTGAGGCAGGCAGGAGGAGCCTCACAACAGAGGGCACATAGAATAAAAAAGTTGAGGAATCCAGCAGTTGGAACCTCCCAGCAGGCGGCTCAGAGCACCGATGATAAGGGATCCTTGCCGGAGTGAACTCACAGCAGAGGGCCCACATCATGGTACTGTGAGCAAGCCAGCCGTTTTGACCTCAGAGCAGAAGGCCCATATCGCCATGGGGATGGGAACCTGGCAAGAGTCTCCTCACTCACTTGGCGCACATCAGAAAATGTGGGGAGCCCAGCAGTTATGGCCTAAGGCAAGAGGGCCCTCATCACCGAGGGGAGGAGGATCCCAGCACACTCCAACTGCCACCAGAGGGCCCACGTCGCCAAGGTGACGTGTGCCAGACAGGCATGATTGACCTCACAGCAGAGGGCCCACCTCACAGAAGGGTGAGGAACCCAGCCAGGATCAGACTCTCACCTGAGGGCCCACATCAGCAAGGGGATGGGAACCAGTCAGGACTGTCTTCCCTCCAGTGGGGTCACATCATCAAAAGGTGCGGAACCCAGCACATGTGGTCTCAAATCAGAGGACACATATCACAAAGGGAATGGGAGTGAGGCAGGCAGGAGTAGCCTAAAAACAGAGGGCCCAAAGAATAAGAAAGGTGAGGAATCCAGCAGTTGGAACCTCCCAGCAGGCGGCCCAGAGCACAGAAGCTATGGGATGCAGGCAGGAGTGAACTAACAGCAGAGAGCCCACATCATGAAACTGTGAGCAACCCAGGCTTTGGGACCTCAGAGCAGAAGGCCCACACCCCAATGGGGATGTGAACCTGGCTGGAGTGTCCTCGCACCACTGGGCGCACATCACAAAATGTAGGGAGCCCAGCAGTTAGGGCCTGATGCCAGAGGGCCCTCATCACCGACGAGAGGAGGCTCCCAGCAGGCTCCAAGTGCCACCAGAGGGCTCATGTCCACAAGGCGAGGTGAGCAAGCCAGGCAAGAGTGACCTCACATCAGACGGCCTACCTCACAGATGGGTGAGGAACCCAGCCGGGATCAGACTCTCAACAGAGGGCCCACATCACCAAGGGGATGTGAACCAGGCAGGAGTCTCCTAAGACCATTGGTCCCACATCATCGAAAGGTGAGGAACCCAGCACATGTGGCCTCAAACCAGACGACACACATCACGAAGGGGCTGGGAGTGAGGCAGGCAGGAGGATCCTCACAACAGAGGGCCCAAAAAATTAAAAAAGTGAGGAATCCAGCAGTTGGAACCTCCCAGCAGGCAGCCAAGAGCACAGAGGCTATGGGATCCAGGCTTCTGTGAACTAACACCAGAGAGCCCACATCATGAAAATGTGAACAACCCAGCCGTTGGGACCTCAGAGCAGAAGGCCCACATCCCCATGGAGATGGGATCCTAAGAGGAGTGCCAAAGCATCACTGGGCTCCCTAAGAAAAGTTGGTGAGCCCAGCAGTTAGGGCCTGACGCAAGAGGACCCTCATCACCGGGGGAAGAGATTCCCAGCACGCTCCAACTGCCACCACACGGCTGACTTCACCAAGGCAATGTGTGCCAGCCATGCAGGAGTGACCTATCAGCAGAGGGTCTCCCTCACAGGTGGGTGAGGAACAAAGCCAGGAACAGACTCTCACCAGGGGGTCCACATAACCACGTGGATGAGAACCAAGCAGGAGTGTCCTCACACTAGTGGGGCCACATCATTGAAAGGTGAGGAACCCAGCAAAAGTGGCCACAAACCAGAGGACCCACATCACCAAGGGGTTGAGAGTGAGGTAGGTGTCTGGACGGGCATATTTAACACTCATTTCCCACCAGGAAGAGGAATTAACCAAAGGCTCAGCGTGCCCTGCCAGAAGCAGATTAGGGCCTGAAGCAGTCTTGCGGGTTTGCGGCCAGCTCACAAGAAAGCGAGTTGAAGAAAGGAGCTCAGGGGCCCTGTAATTCACAAACCTGCAGAGTTATAAATGACAGATAACGTCCAAAAATATATTGAAGTAAGGCTGCGAAGAGGACTTGAAAGCGGGGCAGAATTGCAGGAAACCGATTTCAGGAGGTAGACTGGATTTGCATTTAAAGCATAGGAAAAGAGGCAGAACATCGACAATGATGCACTTGGCAACAAAGGGCGTATGAGTTTGTTCCTGAATATATTCAGGAAAAAACACATACGCCCTTTTTGGCAAACCAAGCAAGCTTGCAATGGAAATCCGAACTACTATGAAGTGTCACTTCCCCCCGGTCTAAAGGGCCACTGAGAAAAGTGTAAAATCCAGAAAGGCAAGACAGGCCATGGGGAAAAAGGAGCCTTGTTATGCTTATGGGCGGGATGTACATTGCCAACAGCCACTCTGGAGAAGTGTATGGTGTTTCCTGATACATCTGAAAAACAAAGCAACAGAATCTAGGGCATTTCCACTTATGGTCCTATAGCTTAGGGAAATTAAAATCAAAAAGACACAGCCACCCCAAAATTTACAACGGCTCTGTTTACAGGAGCCTCTTCTACAGTACAAGTTAAATATCCCAGAGAACAAATAATTGATAAAGAAGTTGCGGTACTTATGTACAACAGAATACCACTCAGCAATGAAATCTGTGTCACCAGGCCTGTACCAGCATAATGAGTGGATTGAGGCATGATGATTCTAAGTGAAATAAGTCACACAGAAAAAGAAACATCATAAGGTATCACTAATGCACGGAATGTAAACTTGGCTACACATGAACTGAATTACAAAACAGAACAGGGTCTCAAGTTTAGAAAACCAACTTATGCTTGCTTAAGGGGAAAGGTGAGTTGGGGTGCTGCATAAAACCAGAGTTTGAAATTAGCACAGATACCGTTCCATAAGCCAAATATGTAATAGACAAGACCTACCCGTTGCTCAACGAAATGGACTCAACAATGAGGTATCACCTCACACCTGTTAGAATGGGCATCATCTGAAAATCTACAAACAACAAATGCTGGAAAGGGTGTGGAGAAAAGGAACACTCTTCCACTATTGTTGGGAATATAAATTGATACAGTCACTATGGAGAACAATATGGAGTTTCTTAAGAAACTAATAATAGAATTACCATATGATACAGCAATCCCAGGACTGGACATATACTCAGACAAAACCATAAATCAAAAAGAGACATTCACCGCAATGTTCATTGCATCACTATTTACAATATCGAGGTAATGGAAGCAACCTAAATGCCCACAGACAGACGAATGCATAAAGCTGTGGTACATATATAAAATGGAATATTACTAAGCCATGAAAGGAATGAAATTGGGTCATTTGTAGAGACGTCGATGGATCTAGAGACTGTCCTACAGAGTGAAGTAAGTCAGAAAGAGAAAAACAAATCTTGTATATTCATGCATATATGTGGAACCTAGAAAAACTGTACAGATTAACCATTTTGCAAGGCATAAATAGAGCAACAGATGTAGACAACAATCGTATGGACAACAAGGGGGGAAAGCTCTTGGAGGGGTGGTGGTGGGAGGAGTTGAGAGATTGGGATTGGCATGTAAACATTTATATGTATAAAGTAGATAACCAATGAGAACCTGCTGTATAAAAATATAAAATAAAATTCAAAATTAAAAAGAAATAAAATTTAAAAAATAAAACAGAAAAAACAATTATTCCCTTCACATACATGTATTTATATGAATAAATTATTTCCATGCTTATATCTGTAAATACAAAAAAGAGGAATAAAATCTACCTTGAACCAAAAACGAAAAAGAGAAAAAAAAAAACAGAACCCACCAGTTACTCAGAGGAAAACCGTATCAGGGCACTTGCTCCAGTTGTAAACAATTCTGAAGTTGGTCAGTGGTGGGGAATCGTCTCCCATTCAGCCAGCAGCCCCCACACAACAAGCGTCCTCATTGCAAAGCTGGGGCACCGTGCCGAGGCATCTGTGAGTAAACGTGAGCTGAGCCCCAGGCCACTTGCTGCTGAACTGTTCCCACCCTTCCCAGGTAAAACACCTGAATATATACAAGGACTTGAAAGCCTAGAGGAAGGGCCATGGAGCCACACGAGTGACAGCATGCCAGCTGACTTGGTGCCTGCAGGCCAGCCAGGATGGTCCTGGCCCTGGGTGCTCTTCTGGAAGATTTCCATTTCCCTGCCTGAGATACCCGTCCTGTCCCTGCCCCCACTGCTTTTTTCCTTCCTCACCTCTGCCCAGGGAGAAATTCCAGCAGCAGGTATGGGTGACACATCCTCTTCTTTAGCAGGTGGCAGCCTGGCATCTGCTGCAGAAAGTCCAGCAGAGCCCCACTCACACTGGGCCACCCACAAAGCCGTGGCCTCTCACTCCCTCCCACCAGCCCAGCCCCGAGACTGCTGACAGGGCAGAGAAAATGGCGTCAGGCACAGCTGCAGGGGCTTTTGCTGCCTGGAGTGGTATTTATATTGATCTCAACCCAGGCACACCTGGGGAGGGCTGGCCAGCATGGTAAGGCTGCCCAGGTAGCCAATCATCACCCCTCAGGGGCTCACAGTTGCAGAAAATGGAACTTGCTGAACCGGCCAGGTCCAAGGAACAGGTGTGGGCTCCTGAGAGTCAGGATAGACAAGGGGCTGCAGCTTTGGCTTGTTTTCTAATCATTTTATCTGGCCCATGAGTGGGAGACAACTTCAAGAAAACCCTCTCCTAATGAGAGGAACCCAGGAGTCAGGGAGAGGAGGGGTGGGTGGTGGTTGGAGACAGAGGCCTGGTGCCCTGGGTGCAGTGGAAGTCTCTGGAAGACCAGGTGGAGGGAGGCCACACAGAGTGATGCCCAGGGTCACAGACCTGTCGGAGCTGCTGTTTGTTAGTTCAAGTCCTGCTCTGAGGTGCTCTGTGTCAGCTCTGAGCGACAGGTGAGCTGGGGGTGCTCTTCAATGAGGGCTATGTGCACGGTTCCTGTGTGCCCAGCCCTGCCACGGTACCTGCAAGGGTAGCTCTGTATCCTGGGAGGGGCCTGACCATGAGAGCCCCGTGGGCTGGGTTGGGGGTGGGGTACCTGCCCAGGAGAGCTCCATATCCTGGGATTGGCCTGACCACGAGAGCCCCATGGGCTGCTGGGGACCTGGTAAAGGATGTCAGGACAGTCAGTGAAGCCACCGAGGATATACCTCCAGTTGCTCCTGATTCCTACACCCTGCTGGTCATTCTACCAACCACCAGGACATGGTATTCTGTATTAGTCTTCAATGATGCCTTCTTTTGTATTCCATTAGTCCCAGAGTCACAAGAAATTTTGGCTTGTGAGTGGCAGGACTCAACATACAACTAAAACAATACTTCCGGGCCGTCTTGCCCCAAGGGTTCAAAAATTCCCACACCATCTTTGGGGAAAGCTTAGCTAACGACCGAAAAGTTCTACCTCTGGAAAAGGAAACCCTCCTTCAATATGCAGACGACATTCTGATCGCCAGCCCTACTAAGGAGGCCTCTGAACTACCAAGCCAATAAAGGATAGAAGTTGTCCAAGAAAAAGCTCAAATATCACAGACTGCGGTGACCTGCCTGGGCTTCATTCTCACACAAGGTCAGAGAAGCCCATCCCAGGAAAGGGAAGAAACCATTTGCAGCCTTACCCCTTTCTAAAACTAGAAGACAGCTTAGGGGTTCCTGGGGAGGCCAGGGTTTGCTGCTTCTGGATCCCTAACTACAGTCTACTAGCTGGGCCTCTATATGAAACACTGAAAGGAAAAGATGATGATCCTTTTGAACAGAATCCAGAAGTGGCCTTTCAAGAATGGAAAGAGCAGTCAATTCAGACCCTTGCCCTGGAACTCCCTAATTGAGCTAAACCCTTTGACCTTTCCATTCCCGGTGAAAGGTGAATCGCCATTGGAGAATTAGTGCAAAAACTGGGACCACTTGAAATGGAACAACGCAAGAATGCCATCCAGGTAGGATAAACTACAGTCACCAAGGGGCTTGGCCCACTGCCACATCTGGCCAAGATACTGGCGGTATCTAAAAACCTGGAAATCAGCAGCCCAAAAGGCCACCTCCCTCCTAAGGGAAAAGGACCCCACGTGGTGATCCTAATCACCAACCATGCCCTGAAGTTGCAGGGTTCGCTCCGTGGGCACACCGACCTCGAGTGAGGAGGCCCTCCAACTCCAACATCCAGAGAGATAACCGGAGGCAACAGGGCACCATGACGACTCATGTGAACATCACTTGACCTGGAGTTTCTCTCATAAAACAACAATAGTGTGTCCCGAAGGAGTAGACTACTGCTTGCAGGACTTCCTGCACCCGGAGGGGAGCTAATAATCTTGGCGGGGGAACCGTATATCACACTGTCACCATAGAAAAGCCTACAGACACCGTGATGATGGTGGCCAATAAGACCGGCTGGACTCCTGTTTACTTCAAAAGGCTGTTGACTCAGTGGCCATCATGGTCCTTGATCACCACTGACCCTGGACTGTCTGGGAGTTGAGCGGGCAGGGCTCTGACACCTGGTGCTGATTTTATGTTAATTCAGGGGCCTAATTGAAGAAAGAGCAGAGTACTGGTCAGAGCATCTAGGCTGGCAGAAACGGTCAGCCTAAGGTGGCCGAACAAATGTGGGGCGGGGTGAAACCGGCCCCCACAGCGTCTCTGCACATCTCTTTCCTGGACCCTTAAAGGTCATTAGAATCTATAACACTTCCAATGCTGGTGCTCAGGCGGACGAGCAGGGAGGCAGGGGTCCTGGGGCCAATCAACGTCACCTGGAGGCTGCTGGGGAGAAGTTCTGACCCTCGTCCCCTGGTATGAGGGCTCCCAACTCAGCACTCAGCAGTTACAGAAGAAGGGTCTGCACCCTCAGCACTCCAAGAGTGAGGAACGGGACAAAAGGCAGAGGAGGGGTTTGTCCCCAGCAAAGCCCATTAAAAATCCCTGGGAGATAAAAATAGAATCTGGGCAATAAAGTCAAGTCTGACCTTTTTTATCCTTTGTGCTTTGTCTAATTTCACGTGCTCCTAGGGTTCCGCATGCAGAGGTTCCACACCCGGCACTTCAGACCAGATTTCCTGGTGCAGAATGGCTGGGTCGACACCTCAGCTCCTGGGGCCCAGTGCAGACTCCGAGATATAGAGCCTGAGCTGCAGCCAACCCGGCCCTTGAGAGCTCCGCCCCCTCCCTCCCACTGACTCTGACAGGATCTCTACACAGCAGCCCAGCCCACAGCCCACGGGGTAGTGCATGCTCTCACCTCTCCATTCTCTGATGAAAATATAAAGTTTCCTTTGCTTGGGAACCAAACTCAGTCTCGATCTGTTGGCCCCAATGACACTGGGCAGGGGGACCCTTGTTGGGGTCCACTCTGGAGGATCAGTAACAGAAATTGAGACTATTGTAACTTCAATGAACAGATGTGTGAGCCAAACTGTAGTTAACATAGAACAGTTTATAAGGCTCGGGTAAAATAAGATGTTTCTAACACTTCCATTTGATATTTCCATCACTTTATTATAAGCAAGTTCAGTGAGAAGGTTTGTCCTATTTGTCAGGTCAATATTAGAGAAATGAAGTGATTTCTTTCCAAGGATGTACATCTAATAATCTTGGTTAAAGCTTCAATCTTGTTTTAAATGCTTTTCCATTGAAAATGATACCTCTCTTTCAGCTCCCCCATTTCTGAGAAGTATAAAATCTTATAATTTATTATTACCAAAGGGGAAAGGTGGGAGGAGGGATAAATTAACAGTTTGGAATTAACACATACACACTGCTATGTATAAAATAGATCATCAACAAGGAACTACTGTATAGCACAGGGAACTACACTCAATATTGTGCAATAACCTATAAGGGGAAATAATCGGAAAAAGAATAGATATTTTTATTGACATCATCTATCAATGACAGTTAAAGTGTAACCTAAGGGAAGCCGGTGGTGAGTGCTTCTGACCCTGAAGACTTCAGTCATCTAAAGTTTGGACTCTGCCTACTTCCCAAGGCCCTTAATGAACATATGTGTAGCCGTAGCTTAAAAAACTCCCCAGTTTGGGTTTCGGGGAGACACTGATTTTGAAAAAGCCCTGGTGTTCTCCTTACATGAATGGGACTCTTCCTACTGCTAAAACATGTCTGTCACATCCAGAGGATGGTATACCGTCTGATCGGGAAGAGTTTGGAAAAGGCATCTCATCTCCTCATCTCCTGGTGCTCGGGTTCACCCCTCCAGCGTCTTTACTAACAGTCTCCCCACTTGGAGATGTCAACACTGTCAACATCCTGTTGCGTACAGTTTGGAATTTGTCCAGAGGATGAAGCGGAAGGATGAGGAACAATGAGAGACAAGTCCTAGGTGTTCAGACAGGCACATGTCACTCTAATTTCCAATCAGGAAGATGAATTGACCAAAGGCCAGGGTTGCCCATGGAAACAGTATAGGGCTTGAGGAAATCCCACTGCTTTGTGGCCAGTTCCCATAAACACAAGTTGAACAATGGAACTCAGGGGCAGTAAAATTCACGAAACTGCAGAGTTGAAAATATCTATCACTGAAAAATGTCTTGAGGAAAGTCAGAGAAAAGGATTGGCAAGCAAGGGAGAATGGCAGGAAAGGGATTTGAGGAGGTAGAAAGGACTCGCCATTAAGCACAAGAAAAGGGGCTGAACATTTCCGACATTGCAGTTGGCCAAAAAGGCTGTATGCGTTTTTTTCTGTATATATTCAAGAAAAGGGCATACACTTTTTTAGCCAACCAAACAGGTGGGCACTGGAAATCAATACTACAAAAGATATCACTTCGCATCAGTCAGAAGAGCCATCCTCATAAAGTGTAAACGCCAGAAATGCAGGACAGGGCAAGGAGAGGAGGGAGCCCTGTGAGGCTTATAGTGGAAATGTATATTGCCAACGGCCATTCTGGAGAACTGTATTGTGTTTACTAAAGCATCTAAAAAATGAGCTACAGAGCATAGGGCACTTGCACTCATGGGCGTATATCTTGGGAAAAACAAAAATCGAGAGGACACAGGCACCCCAATGTTTACTGCCTCTCTGTTTAAAAGATCCTCGACTAGGATATAACTTAAATGTCTCTGGAGGGAAAAAATGGATAGAGATGTGGTACTTATGTAGAGTGGAATATTACTCAGCCTGGAAATCAATGAAATATGGCCAGTTGTAACAACTCCGGAGGAGTTACGTATGATCATTCTAAGTGACATAAATATGTAGAAAACACGTGTAAGGCTGCTAAACGGGAAAGGTGGGGAGGGGTGAGGCATCATCCAGGAGGTTGAAATTAGCAAAGATACCATTCCAAATACCAAACTGATAATCAACAAGGCCTACACGGTAACTAAAAGAACTGCACTCAGCACACTCAAGTCACCGGAAAAGAATATCTATGACTGGTAAGAATCTGAAAAAGAAATTATTGATGTCTCTCTGTACGTGAATCAAGTGGATGTACAGCAGCAAGAAACAGAGCTTTGAAAATCAGCTGTAAACAACATAGTAATAAATTGAAAAAAATAAACGACAGAGAGACAGAGAAAACCTCTTACAACTTTTCCTCAGGGACGGTGATGCAACATGGATTGAACACATCTAGACCCACAGCAGGATGAGACATAAGGCTGGAAACTGTTCGCACTAAGAGAAATGTGGGGTTGGGTGAGGAAATGCACACCCTTTAAAGTAATACTACCTGGTACCCATTCAATGGGTCCCAAATCTGCAGGTTCAAGGAATCTTCCTACAGCTAAAACATGCATGGAAAACCCAGAGGACTGTACACCATGTGATCGGGAGATGTGTCTAAAATGCACCTCATTTATCCTCTCCTGGTGCTCCTGTTCATCATTCCAGCCACGTTACTTAGAATCTCCCCACTTAGAGAATCAGCACATTTAAACTTCTGTTTCACACATTTTGCAAATTGTGAGGAGGATGAACGGGAACAGGGGCAAACAATGAGAGAATAGTTGTAGGGGTTTGGACGGGCACATGTCACTCTAATTTCCCATTAAGAATAAGAATTAAAAAAAGGCTCAGCCCGCCTCGCCGGAGCCAAAATAGGGCCTGAAGCAATCCTGCAGTTTTGAGGCCAGCTCACAAAAGAGCAACTTAAAAAATGGAGTTCAGGGTCACTGCAATTCACAAACCTGCAGAGTTATAAATGAAAACTAACGTCCAAAAATATGTTGAGGTAAGGCAAAGAAGAGGATCTGAATGCAAGACAGAATTGCAAGAAACAGATTTCAAGAGATAGATTGGTCTCACCTTTAAAGCACATGAAAAGCGGCAGAATTTCGACAATGATGCAGTTGGCCCAAAAGGGAGTATGTGTTATTTCCTGAATATATCCAGGAAAAAACGCATACGCACTTTATGGGCAACCAAGCAAGCAAGCAATGCAAATGTGCACAACAAAGAAGTCTCATTTCCCACCGGTCAAAAGGGCCATCCGAAAAAATTGTAAAAACCAGAAATGCAGGACAGGCCATGGAGAACAGGGAGCCTTTATACGCTGATGGACAGTGTGTGAACTGCCGAGAGCCACTCTGGAGAAGTGTATGGTGGTTCCTAAATCATCTAAAAAACAGAGCGACAGAGCATAGGGCACTTCCAATCACGGGAGTATATCTAGGGAAGTCTAAAAATCAACAAGACACAAGCACACCACAGTTTAGGGCTACTCTGTTTACAAGAACCTCAACTTCAGTACACCTTAAATATCCCAGGAAAGAGAACAATGGATAAAGAAAATGTGGTACTTATGTACAATGGAATATCTCTTCACCATGAAATCAATGTAATAAGGCTAGTAGAAGGATAAAGAGTGGATTGAGGTCCGATAATACTACTTGAAATAAGTCAAACAGAAAAAGAAACATATCATAAGATATCACTTATAGAGGGAGGATAAATATGGCTGCACAAAAAATGAATGACAAAACAGAACAGTGTCTCACATTTAGAAAACACACTTATGTCAGCTTAAGGGGAAAGGAGAGGTGGGGTGATGCATAAAACCAGAGTTTGAAATTAGCACAGATACCGTTCAATAAACCAAATAGGTATCAGACAAGATCTACACCTTGCTCAATGAACTGGCCTCAACACACCCTATACACCACAGAGAAATATATCTGAGTAATAAGAATCTTAAAACCCATGTATTGATATATCTCCATAAGGGAATCAAGTGTGCACAGAGCAGCACAAACACAGCAGTGAAAATGAGCTAAACCCAATTATAGAAATAAATTTTAAAACCAAAACGCAGAAACAATGAAAGAGAGAAAAATTCTTACAAAATTCGCTCAGGGGCTGTGATGCAACCTGGAATGACCACATATAAACCCACAGCTGGATAAGACATAAGGCTGGACACTTGGGGCTGAAAGGATTGGAGAGCTTTGGTGAGCAACTGCCGAAAGTTTAATGCAATACTTCATGCTACTTATTCCAAGGGTCCCAACACTCCAAGTTGAAGGGAATCTTCCTACAGCTAAACCATGCATGGGAAATCCAGCAGATGGTATACCATATGATCGGGAAAGGTTTCTAAAATGCACCTCATTTTCCTCTCCTGGGGCTCCGGATCAACATTCCAGCCACTTTACTAACAACATCTCCACATGGAGAGTCAATGCCTTTAAGTTCCGGTATCGCACAGTCTGCAGTTAGTGCGGAGGATGAATGGGAATAGGGGGAACCAGTGAGAAAATAGCTGTAGCGGTTTCAATGGGCACATGTCACTCTAATTTCACATCAGGAAGAAGAATTAACCAAAGGCAGAGCAAGGCGCCCCAGAAGAATAGGGCCTGAAGAAATCCTGTGGATATGAGGCAAGATCACAAAAATAAGAGCTGAAAAATGGAGCTAAGGGCCACTGCAATTGAAAAACCTGCAGAGTTATAAAGGCCAACTATTTTCCAAACGTATATTGAGGTAAGGCTATGAAGAGGAACTGAGAGCAAGGCAGAACTGCAGGAAACCGATTTCAGGAGGTAGACTGGAATTGCACTGAAAACATATGAAAAGACTCAGAACGTCGACAATGATGCACTTGGCCAAAAAGGGCGTATGCGTTCTTTCCTGAATATATTCAGGAAGAAACGCATACGCCCTTTCTGGCCAACCAAGCAAGCTCGCAAAGGAAATCTGCACTACAATGAAGTCTCACTGCCCCCCGGTCAAAGGGCCTTCTGAAAAAACTGTAAAATCCAGAAAGGCAGGACAGGCCATGGAGAACTGGGAGCCTTGTTATGCTGATGGGCGAGATGTAAATGGCCAACAGCCACTCTGGAGAAGTGTATGGTGTTTCCTGAAACATCCAAAAAACTAAGCAACAGAGCCTAGGGCACTTCCACTTATGGTCCTATAGCTTAGGGAAATTAAAATCAAAAAGACACAGCCACCCCAAAGTTTGGGATGGCTCTGTTTACAAGAACCTCGTTTACGGTACAAGTTCAATATCGCAAAAAGCGAAAAATGGATAAAGAAGTTGTGGTACTTACGTACAATGCAATATCACTCAGCAATGAAATCTATGTCATCAGGCCCGGAGCAGCATAATGAGTGGATTCAGGTACGATGATTCTAAGTGAAATTAGTCACACAGAAAAAGAAACATCATAAGATATCACTACTACACGGAATGTAAACTTGGCTACACAGGAACTGAATTACAAAACAGAACAGGGTCAAAAATGTAGAAAACCAACTTATGCTTGCTTAAGGGGAAAGCCGATATGGGGTGCTGCATGAAACCAGAGATTAAAATTGGCACAGATACCGTTCCATAAGCCAAAAATATAATAGACAAAAGGTACTCCTTGCTCAACGAAGTGGACACAACACCCTATATTAAACGCCTAGGAATATACCTGACTAGTAAGAATCTACCTGACTAGTAAGAATCTTAAAACCTATAGATTTATATGTCTCCGAAAGAGAATCAAGCGTGTGTACAGCGGCATAAACGCAGCAGTGATAGGATTGGTGAGGTTCGGTGAGCAAATGCAGACCCTTTGAAGTCATATTGCATGGTACCCATTCCATGGGTCTCAACTCTCCAGGTTTAAGGGATTCTTCCTTCAGCTAAAACATGCATGTGGAACCCAGAGTATGATCCACCGTGTGATCGGGAAACGTGTTCAAATGTGTCTCAGTTTTCGTCCCCTGGTACTCGGGTGCAACATTCCAGACGCTTTACTAACACTCTCCCCACTTGGAGAGTCAGTGCCTTTAACCTCCTGTATGGCCCAATTTGCAATTTCTGTGGAAAATGAACAGGAATAGGGAGAACCAATGAGAGACTAGGTGGAGGTGTCTGGACGGGCAAATTTAACTCTCATTTCCCACCAGGAAGAGGAATTAACCAAAGGCTCAGCGTGCCATGCCGGAACCACACTAGGACCAGAAGCAATCCTGCGGTGTTGCGGCCAGCTCACAAGAAAGCGAGTTGAAGAAAGGAGCTCAGGGGCACTGTAATTCACAAACCTGCAGAGTTATAAATGACAGCTATCTTCCAAAAATATATTGAAGTAAGGCTGCCAAGAGGAGTTGAAAGTGGGGCAGAATTGCAGGAAACCGATTTCTGGAGGTACACTGGAATTGCATGTAAAGCATAGGAAAAGAGGCAGAACGTCCACAATGATGCACTTGGCCAAAAAGGGCGTATGCGTTTTTTCCTGAATATATTCAGGAAAAAACGCATATGCCCTTTTTGGCCAACCAAGCAAGCTTGCAAAGGAAATCTGCACTACAATGAAGTCTCACTGCCCCCAGTCAAAAGGGCCATCTGAAAAAAGTGTAAAATCCAGAAAGGCAGGACAGGCCATGGAGAACTGGGAGCCTTGTTATGCTGATGGGCGGGATGTAAATTGCCAGCAGCCACTCTGGAGAAGTGTATGGTGTTTCCTGAAACATCCAAAAAACAAAGCAACAGAGCCTAGGGCACTTCCACTTATGGTCCTATAGCTTAGGGAAATTAAAATCAAAAAGACACAGCCACCCCAAAGTTTGGGAAGGCTCTGTTTACAAGAACCTCGTTTACCGAACAAGTTCAATATCACAGAAAGCGGAAAATGGATAAAGAAGTTGTGGTACTTATGTACAATGCAATATCACTCAGCAATGAAATCTATGTCATCAGGCCCGTAGCAGCATAATGAGTGGATTCAGGTACGATGATTCTAAGTGAAATTAGTCACACAGAAAAAGAAACATCATAAGATATCACTAATACACGGAATGTAAACTTGGCTACACAAGAACTGAATTACAAAACAGAACAGGGTGTCAAATGTAGAAAACCAACTTATGCTTGCTTAAGGGGACGGGTGAGTTGGGGTGCTGCATAAAACCAGAGATTGAAATGAGCACAGATACCGTTCCATAAGCCAAATATGTAATAGACAAGAGCTACTCCTTGCTCAACGAAGTGGACTCAACACCCCATATTAAACGCCTAAGAATATACCTGACTAGTAAGAATCTACCTGACTAGTAAGAATCTTAAAACCTATGGATTTATATGTCTCCGAAAGAGAATCAAGCGTGTGTACAGTGGCATAAACGCAGCAGTGATAGGATTGCTGAGGTTCGGTGAGCAAATGCAGACCCTTTGAAGTCATATTGAATGGTACCCATTCCATGGGTCTCAACTCTCCCTGTTTAACGGATTCTTCCTTCAGCTAAAACATGCATGTGGAACCCAGAGTATGATCCACCGTGTGATCGGAAAACGTGTTCAAAGGTGTCTCAATTTTCGTTTCCTGGTACTCGGGTGCAACATTCCAGACGCTTTACTAACACTCTCCCCACTTGGAGAGTCAGTGCCTTTAACCTCCTGTTTGGCCCAGTTTGCAATTTCTGTGGAAAATGAACAGGAATAGGGAGAACCAATGAGAGACTAGGTGGAGGTGTCCAGACGGGCAAATTTAACTCTCATTTCCAACCAGGAAGAGGAATTAACCAAAGGCTCAGCATGCCATGCCGGAACCACACTAGGACCAGAAGCAATCCTGCGGTGTTGCGGCCAGCTCACAAGAAAGCGAGTTGAAGAAAGGAGCTCAGGGGCACTGTAATTCACAAACCTGCAGAGTTATAAAGGACAGCTATCTTCCAAAAATATATTGAAGTAAGGCTGCCAAGAGGAGTTGAAAGGGGGGCAGAATTGCAGGAAACCGATTTCAGGAGGTAGACTGGAATTGCATGTAAAGCATAGGAAAAGAGGCAGAACGTCCACAATGATGCACTTGGCCAAAAAGGGCGTATGCGTTTTTTCCTGAATATATTCAGGAAAAAACGCATATGCCCTTTTTGGCCAACCAAGCAAGCTTGCAAAGGAAATCTGCACTACAATGAAGTCTCACTGCTCCCCGGTCAAAAGGGCCATCTGTAAAAAGTGTAAAATCCAGAAAGGCAGGACAGGCCATGGAGAACTGGGAGCCTAGTTATGCTGATGGGCGGGATGTAAATTGCCAGCAGCCACTCTGGAGAAGTGTATGGTGTTTCCTGAAACATCCAAAAAACAAACCAACAGAGCCTAGGACACTTCCACTTATTGTCCTATAGCTTAGGGAAATTAAAATCAAAAAGACACAGCCACCCCAAAGTTTGGGACGGCTCTGTTTACAAGAACCTCGTTTACGGTACAAGTTCAATATCACAGAAAGCGAAAAATGCATAAAGAAATTGTGGTACTTACGTACAATGCAATATCACTCAGCAATGAAATCTATGTCAACAGGCCCGTAGCAGCATAATGAGTGGATTCAGGTACGATGATTCTAAGTGAAATTAGTCACACAGAAAAAGAAACATCATAAGATATCACTAATACACGGAATGTAAACTTGGCTACACAAGAACTGAATTACAAAACAGAACAGGGTGTCAAATGTAGAAAACCAACTTATGCTTGCTTAAGGGGACGGGTGAGTTGGGGTGCTGCATAAAACCAGAGATTGAAATGAGCACAGATACCGTTCCATAAGCCAAATATGTAATAGACAAGAGCTACTCCTTGCTCAACGAAGTGGACTCAACACTCCATATTAAAAGCCTAAGAATATACCTGACTAGTAAGAATCTTAAAACCTATGGATTTATATGTCTCCGAAAGAGAATCAAGCGTGTGTACAGCGGCATAAACGCAGCAGTGATAGGATTGCTGAGGTTCGGTGAGCAAATGCAGACCCTTTGAAGTCATATTGCATGGTACCCATTCCATGGGTCTCAACTCTCCAGGTTTAATGGATTCTTCCTTCAGCTAAAACATGCATGTGGAACCCAGAGTATGATCCACCGTGTGATCGGGAAACGTGTTCAAATGTGTCTCAGTTTTCGTCCCCTGGTACTCGGTTGCAACATTCCAGACGCTTTACTAACACTCTCCCCACTTGGAGAGTCAGTGCCTTTAACCTCCTGTTTGGCCCAGTTTGCAATTTCTGTGGAAAATGAACAGGAATTGGGAGAACCAATGAGAGACTAGGTGGAGGTGTTCGGACGGGCAAATTTAACTCTCATTTCCCACCAGGAAGAGGAATTAACCAAAGGCTCAGCATGCCGTGCCGGAACCAAACTAGGGCCTGAAGCAATCCTGCGGTGTTGCGGCCAGCTCACAAGAAAGCGAGTTGAAGAAAGGAGCTCAGGGGCACTGTAATTCACAAACCTGCAGAGTTATAAATGACAGCTATCTTCCAAAAATATATTGAAGTAAGGCTGCCAAGAGGAGTTGAAAGCGGGGCAGAATTGCAGGAAACCGATTTCAGGAGGTAGACTGGAATTGCATGTAAAGCATAGGAAAAGAGGCAGAACGTCCACAATGATGCACTTGACCAAAAAGGGCGTATGCGTTTTTTCCTGAATATATTCAGGAAAAAACGCATACGCCCTTTTTGGCCAACCAAGGAAGCTTGCAAAGGAAATCTGCACTACAATGAAGTCTCACTGCCCCCAGTCAAAAGGGCCATCTGAAAAAAGTGTAAAATCCAGAAAGGCAGGACAGGCCATGGAGAACTGGGAGCCTTGTTATGCTGATGGGCGGGATGTAAATTGCCAGCAGCCACTCTGGAGAAGTGTATGGTGTTTCCTGAAACATCCAAAAAACAAAGCAACAGAGCCTAGGGCACTTCCACTTATGGTCCTATAGCTTAGGGAAATTAAAATCAAAAAGACACAGCCACCCCAAAGTTTGGGACGGCTCTGTTTACAAGAACCTCGTTTACCGAACAAGTTCAATATCACAGAAAGCGAAAAATGGATAAAGAAGTTGTGGTACTTATGTACAATGCAATATCACTCAGCAATGAAATCTATGTCATCAGGCCCGTAGCAGCATAATGAGTGGATTCAGGTACGATGATTCTAAGTGAAATTAGTCACACAGAAAAAGAAACATCATAAGATATCACTAATACACGGAATGTAAACTTGGCTACACAAGAACTGAATTACAAAACAGAACAGGGTGTCAAATGTAGAAAACCAACTTATGCTTGCTTAAGGGTACGGGTGAGTTGGGGTGCTGCATAAAACCAGAGATTGAAATGAGCACAGATACCGTTCCATAAGCCAAATATGTAATAGACAAGAGCTACTCCTTGCTCAACGAAGTGGACTCAACACCCCATATTAAACGCCTAAGAATATACCTGACTAGTAAGAATCTACCTGACTAGTAAGAATCTTAAAACCTATGGATTTATATGTCTCCGAAAGAGAATCAAGCGTGTGTACAGCGGCATAAACGCAGCAGTGATAGGATTGGTGAGGTTCGGTGAGCAAATGCAGACCCTTTGAAGTCATATTGCATGGTACCCATTCCATGGGTCTCAACTCTCCCTGTTTAAGGGATTCTTCCTTCAGCTAAAACATGCATGTGGAACCCAGAGTATGATCCACCGTGTGATCGGAAAACGTGTTCAAATGTGTCTCAGTTTTCGTCCCCTGGTACTCGGGTGCAACATTCCAGACGCTTTACTAACACTCTCCCCACTTGGAGAGTCAGTGCCTTTAACCTCCTGTTTGGCCCAGTTTGCAATTTCTGTGGAAAATGAACAGGAATAGGGAGAACCAATGAGAGACTAGGTGGAGGTGTCCGGACGGGCAAATTTAACTCTCATTTCCCACCAGGAAGAGGAATTAACCAAAGGCTCCGCGTGCCATGCTGGAACTAAATTAGGGCCTGAGGAGATCCTGCGGTGTTGCGGCCAGCTCACAAGAAAGCGAGTTGAAGAAAGGAGCTCAGGGGCACTGTAATTCAGAAACCTTCGGAGTTATAAATGACAGCTATCATCCAAAATTATGCTGAAGTAAGGCTGCGAAGAGGACTTGAATGCAGGGCAGAATTGCTGGAAATTGATTTCAAAACGTACACGGGAGTAGCTCTTAAAGCATAGGAAAAGAGACAGAACTTGGAAAATAATGCACTTGGCAAAAAAGGGCATATGTGTTTTATCCAGAGCTCTCATAACTGAGGGGAGGAGATTCCCAGCAGGCTCCAACTGCCACCTGAGGGCTCACATTGCCAAGGCAACGTTAGCATGCCAGGCAGGAGTTACCTCACAGCAGAGGTCCCACCTCACAGAAGGGTGAGAAACCCAGCCAACATCAGACTCTCACCAGAGGGCCCACATCACCAAGGGGATGGGAACCAGGCAGGAGTGTCTTCACATCAGTGGGGCCACATCATCGAAAGCTGAGGTACTCAGCACATGTGTCCTCAAACCAGAGGACCCACATCACCAAGGACCTCGGAGTGAGGCAGGCAGGAGTAGCCTCACAACACTGGGCACATAGAATAAAAAAGTGAGGAATCCAGCAGTTGGAACCTCCCAGCAGGCGGCCCAGAGCACCGAGGCTATGGGATCCAGGCCACAGTGAACTCACAGAAGAGGGCCCATGTCATGAAACTGAGCAACCCAGCCATTGGGACCTCAGAGCAGGAGGCCCACATCCCCATGGGGATGGAATTCTGGTAGGAGTGTCCTCGCACCACTGAGAACGTATCAGAAAATTTTGGGCGACCAGCAGTTAGGGCCTGGCGCCAGAGGACCCTCATCACCAAGGGAAGGAGGCTCCCAGCAGGCTCCAACTGCCACCAGAGGGCTGACGTCGCCAAGGCGATGTGTGCCAACCAGGCACGAATGACCTCACAGCAGAGGGTCCACCTCAGAGAAGTGTGACGAACCCAGTCAGGATCAGACTCGCACCAGAGGGCCCACATCACCAAATGGATTGGAACCAGGCAGGAGTGTCCTCACATGAGTAGGGCCACATCATCTAAAGGTGAGGAACCCAGAACATGTGGCTTCAAACCATAGGACACCCATCACCAAGGGGCTGGGAGTGAGGCAGGCAGGAGGAGCCTCATAACAGAGGGCCCAAAAATAAGAAAGGTGAGGAATCCAGCAGTTGGAACCTCCCAGCAGGCGGCCCAGAGCACAGAGGCTAGAGGAACCAGGCCAGAGTGAACTAACACCAGACAGCCCACATCATGAAACTGTGAGCAACCCAGACATTGGGACCTCAGAGCAGAAGGCCCACATCCCCATGGTGATGGGAACATGACAGGAGTGTCCTGGCATCACTGGGCTCACATCAGAAAACGTGGGGTGCTCAGAAGTTAGGGCCTGACGCTAGAGGGCACTCATCACCGAGAGGAGGAGGCTCCCAGCAGGCTCCAGCTGCCACCAGAGGGCCAACGTCGCCAAGGCGATGTGTGCCAGCCTGGCAGGAGTGACCTCACAGCAGAGGGCCCACCTCACAGAAGGGTGAGGAACACAGCCAGGATCAGACTCTCACCAGAGGGCCCACATCACCAAGGGGATGGGAACCAGGCAGGAGTGTCCCCACACCAGTGGGACAACATCATCGAAAGGTGAGGATCCCAGCACATGTGTCCTCAAACCAGAGGAACCACATCACCAAGGGGTTCGGAATGAGGCTGGCAGGACTGGCCTCACAACACAGGGTCCATAGAATATAAAAGTTGAGGAATCCAGCAGTTGGAACCTCCCAGCAAGTGGCCCAGAGCACCGAGGCTATGGGATCCAGGCCGCAGTGAACTCACAGCAGAGGGCCCACATCATGAACCTGTGAGCAGCCCAGCTGTTGGGACCTCAGAACAGAAGGCCCACATCCCCATTGGGATGGGAACCTGGCAGGAGTGGCTTTGCACCACTTAGCACATATCAGAAAATGTTAGGAGCCCAGCAGTTAGGGCCTGATGCCAGGGGGCCCTCATAACTGAGGGGAGGAGACTCCCAGCAGGTTCCAACTGCCAACAGAGGGCCCACGTCTACAAGGTGGCATGCACCAGCCAGGCAGTAGTGACCTCACAGCAGAGGGCCTATCTCACAGAAGGGTGAGGAACCGAGGCAGGATGAGACTCTCACCAGAGGGCCCACAACACCAAGGGGATGGGAACCAGTCAGGACTGTCCTCCCACCAGTGGGACCACATCATCGAAAGGTGAGGAACCCAGCACATGTGGCCTCATATCAGAGGACATACATCACAAAGGGGATGGGAGTGAGGCAGGTAGGAGTAGCCTAAAAACAGAGGGCCCAAAGAATAAAAAAAGTGAGGAATCCAGCATTTGGAACCTCCCAGCAGGCGGCCGAGAGCACAGAAGCTATGGGATGCAGGCAGGAGTTAACTAACACCAGAGAGCCCACATCATGAAACTGTGAGCAACCCAGGCATTGGGACCTCAGAGCAGAAAGCCCACATCCCCATGGGGATGGGAACCTGACAGGAGTGTCCTGGCATCACTGGGCTCACATCAGAAAACGTGGGGAGCCCAGCAGTTAGAGCCTGATGCTAGAGGGCCATCATCACCGAGGGCAGGAGGCTCCCAGCAGGTTCCATGTGCCAACAGAGGGCCCACGTCGCCAAGGTGATGTGTGCAAGTCAGGCAGGATTGACCTCACAGCAGAGGGCCTACCTCACAGAAGAGTGAGGAACTCAGCCAGGATAAGACTGTCACCAGAAGGCCCACATCACCAAGGGGATGGGAACCAGGCAGGAGTGTCCTCACACCAGTGGGGCCACATCATTGAAAGTTGCCTAACCCAGCACATGTGGCCTCAAACCAGAAGACCCACATCACGAAGGGGTTGCGAGTGAGGCAGGCAGGAGGAGCATCACAACACAGGACCCATAGAATACAAAAGTTGAGGAATCGAGCAGTTGGAACCTCCCAGCAGGCAGCCAAGACCACAGAGGCTATGGGATCCAGGCCACAGTGAACTAACACCAGAGAGCCCACATCATGAAATTGTGATCAACCCAGCCGTTGGAACCTCAGAGCAGAAGGCCCACATCCCCATGGGGATGGGAACCTAAGAGGAGTGCTTGAGCAACACTGGGCTCACTAAGAAAAGTTGGGGAGCCCAGCAGTTAGGGCCTGACGTCAGAGGGCCCTCATCACAGAGCTGAGGAGGCTCCCAGCAGGGTCCAATTGCCACCAGAGGGCTCATGTCAACAAGGCGAGGTGAGCAACCCAGGCAAGAGTTACCTGATAGTAGAGGGCCCACCTCACAGATGGGTGAGGAACCCAGCCAGGATCAGACTCTCACCAGAGGGCCCACATCACAAAGGGGATGGGACCCAGTCAGGATTATCCTCACACCAGTGGGGCCTCATCATCTTAAGGTGAGGAACCCAGCACATGTGTCCTCAAACCAGAGGACCCACATCACCAAGGGCCTTGGAGTGAGGCAGGCAGGAGTAGCCTCACAACACAGGGCACATAATATAAAAAACGTGAGGATTCCAGCATTTAGACCTTCCAGCAGGCGGCCCAGAACACCGAGGCTATGGGATCCAGGCCACAGTGAACTCACAGCAGAGGGCCCACATCACAAAACTGTGAGCAACCCAGGAGTTGAGACCTCAGCGCAGAAGGACCACATCCCCATGGGAATGGGAACCTGGCTGGAGTGTCCTCGCACCACTGGGCGCACATCAGAAAATGTGGGGAGCCCACCATTTAGGGCCTGACGCCAGAGGGCCGTCATCACCGAGAGGAGGAGGCGCCCTGCACGCTCCAACTGCCACCAGAGGGCTCACGTCTCCAAGGTGACGTGTGCCAGCCAGGCAGGAGTGACCTCACAGCAGAGGGCCTACCTCACAGAACGTTGAGGAACCCAGCCAGGATTAGACTCTCGCCAGAGGGCCCACCTCACCAAGGGGATGGGAACCAGGCAGGAGTGTCCTCACACGAGTGGGGTCACATCATCGAAAGGTGAGGAACGCAGCACATGTGGCCTCAAGCCATAGGACAGTCATCACCAAGGGGCTGGCAGTGAGGCAGGCAGGAGGAGCCTCACAACAGAGGGCACATAGAATAAAAAAGTTGAGGAATCCAGCAGTTGGAACCTCCCAGCAGGCGGCTCAGAGCACCGATGATAAGGGATCCTTGCCGGAGTGAACTCACAGCAGAGGGCCCACATCATGGTACTGTGAGCAAGCCAGCCGTTTTGACCTCAGAGCAGAAGGCCCATATCGCCATGGGGATGGGAACCTGGCAAGAGTCTCCTCACTCACTTGGCGCACATCAGAAAATGTGGGGAGCCCAGCAGTTATGGCCTAAGGCAAGAGGGCCCTCATCACCGAGGGGAGGAGGATCCCAGCACACTCCAACTGCCACCAGAGGGCCCACGTCGCCAAGGTGACGTGTGCCAGACAGGCATGATTGACCTCACAGCAGAGGGCCCACCTCACAGAAGGGTGAGGAACCCAGCCAGGATCAGACTCTCACCTGAGGGCCCACATCAGCAAGGGGATGGGAACCAGTCAGGACTGTCTTCCCTCCAGTGGGGTCACATCATCAAAAGGTGCGGAACCCAGCACATGTGGCCTCAAATCAGAGGACACATATCACAAAGGGAATGGGAGTGAGGCAGGCAGGAGTAGCCTAAAAACAGAGGGCCCAAAGAATAAGAAAGGTGAGGAATCCAGCAGTTGGAACCTCCCAGCAGGCGGCCCAGAGCACAGAAGCTATGGGATGCAGGCAGGAGTGAACTAACAGCAGAGAGCCCACATCATGAAACTGTGAGCAACCCAGGCTTTGGGACCTCAGAGCAGAAGGCCCACACCCCAATGGGGATGTGAACCTGGCTGGAGTGTCCTCGCACCACTGGGCGTACATCACAAAATGTAGGGAGCCCAGCAGTTAGGGCCTGATGCCAGAGGGCCCTCATCACCGACGAGAGGAGGCTCCCAGCAGGCTCCAAGTGCCACCAGAGGGCTCATGTCCACAAGGCGAGGTGAGCAAGCCAGGCAAGAGTGACCTCACATCAGACGGCCTACCTCACAGATGGGTGAGGAACCCAGCCGGGATCAGACTCTCAACAGAGGGCCCACATCACCAAGGGGATGTGAACCAGGCAGGAGTCTCCTAAGACCATTGGTCCCACATCATCGAAAGGTGAGGAACCCAGCACATGTGGCCTCAAACCAGACGACACACATCACGAAGGGGCTGGGAGTGAGGCAGGCAGGAGGATCCTCACAACAGAGGGCCCAAAAAATTAAAAAAGTGAGGAATCCAGCAGTTGGAACCTCCCAGCAGGCAGCCAAGAGCACAGAGGCTATGGGATCCAGGCTTCTGTGAACTAACACCAGAGAGCCCACATCATGAAAATGTGAACAACCCAGCCGTTGGGACCTCAGAGCAGAAGGCCCACATCCCCATGGAGATGGGATCCTAAGAGGAGTGCCAAAGCATCACTGGGCTC
Source organism: Leucopleurus acutus (assembly GCF_964270905.1). Lineage (NCBI taxonomy): Eukaryota > Metazoa > Chordata > Mammalia > Artiodactyla > Delphinidae > Leucopleurus > Leucopleurus acutus. Next base: position 119,764 of record NW_028138933.1, read on the forward strand.
CCTAAGAAAAGTTGGTGAGCCCAGCAGTTAGGGCCTGACGCAAGAGGACCCTCATCACCGGGGGAAGAGATTCCCAGCACGCTCCAACTGCCACCACACGGCTGACTTCACCAAGGCAATGTGTGCCAGCCATGCAGGAGTGACCTATCAGCAGAGGGTCTCCCTCACAGGTGGGTGAGGAACAAAGCCAGGAACAGACTCTCACCAGGGGGTCCACATAACCACGTGGATGAGAACCAAGCAGGAGTGTCCTCACACTAGTGGGGCCACATCATTGAAAGGTGAGGAACCCAGCAAAAGTGGCCACAAACCAGAGGACCCACATCACCAAGGGGTTGAGAGTGAGGTAGGTGTCTGGACGGGCATATTTAACACTCATTTCCCACCAGGAAGAGGAATTAACCAAAGGCTCAGCGTGCCCTGCCAGAAGCAGATTAGGGCCTGAAGCAGTCTTGCGGGTTTGCGGCCAGCTCACAAGAAAGCGAGTTGAAGAAAGGAGCTCAGGGGCCCTGTAATTCACAAACCTGCAGAGTTATAAATGACAGATAACGTCCAAAAATATATTGAAGTAAGGCTGCGAAGAGGACTTGAAAGCGGGGCAGAATTGCAGGAAACCGATTTCAGGAGGTAGACTGGATTTGCATTTAAAGCATAGGAAAAGAGGCAGAACATCGACAATGATGCACTTGGCAACAAAGGGCGTATGAGTTTGTTCCTGAATATATTCAGGAAAAAACACATACGCCCTTTTTGGCAAACCAAGCAAGCTTGCAATGGAAATCCGAACTACTATGAAGTGTCACTTCCCCCCGGTCTAAAGGGCCACTGAGAAAAGTGTAAAATCCAGAAAGGCAAGACAGGCCATGGGGAAAAAGGAGCCTTGTTATGCTTATGGGCGGGATGTACATTGCCAACAGCCACTCTGGAGAAGTGTATGGTGTTTCCTGATACATCTGAAAAACAAAGCAACAGAATCTAGGGCATTTCCACTTATGGTCCTATAGCTTAGGGAAATTAAAATCAAAAAGACACAGCCACCCCAAAATTTACAACGGCTCTGTTTACAGGAGCCTCTTCTACAGTACAAGTTAAATATCCCAGAGAACAAATAATTGATAAAGAAGTTGCGGTACTTATGTACAACAGAATACCACTCAGCAATGAAATCTGTGTCACCAGGCCTGTACCAGCATAATGAGTGGATTGAGGCATGATGATTCTAAGTGAAATAAGTCACACAGAAAAAGAAACATCATAAGGTATCACTAATGCACGGAATGTAAACTTGGCTACACATGAACTGAATTACAAAACAGAACAGGGTCTCAAGTTTAGAAAACCAACTTATGCTTGCTTAAGGGGAAAGGTGAGTTGGGGTGCTGCATAAAACCAGAGTTTGAAATTAGCACAGATACCGTTCCATAAGCCAAATATGTAATAGACAAGACCTACCCGTTGCTCAACGAAATGGACTCAACAATGAGGTATCACCTCACACCTGTTAGAATGGGCATCATCTGAAAATCTACAAACAACAAATGCTGGAAAGGGTGTGGAGAAAAGGAACACTCTTCCACTATTGTTGGGAATATAAATTGATACAGTCACTATGGAGAACAATATGGAGTTTCTTAAGAAACTAATAATAGAATTACCATATGATACAGCAATCCCAGGACTGGACATATACTCAGACAAAACCATAAATCAAAAAGAGACATTCACCGCAATGTTCATTGCATCACTATTTACAATATCGAGGTAATGGAAGCAACCTAAATGCCCACAGACAGACGAATGCATAAAGCTGTGGTACATATATAAAATGGAATATTACTAAGCCATGAAAGGAATGAAATTGGGTCATTTGTAGAGACGTCGATGGATCTAGAGACTGTCCTACAGAGTGAAGTAAGTCAGAAAGAGAAAAACAAATCTTGTATATTCATGCATATATGTGGAACCTAGAAAAACTGTACAGATTAACCATTTTGCAAGGCATAAATAGAGCAACAGATGTAGACAACAATCGTATGGACAACAAGGGGGGAAAGCTCTTGGAGGGGTGGTGGTGGGAGGAGTTGAGAGATTGGGATTGGCATGTAAACATTTATATGTATAAAGTAGATAACCAATGAGAACCTGCTGTATAAAAATATAAAATAAAATTCAAAATTAAAAAGAAATAAAATTTAAAAAATAAAACAGAAAAAACAATTATTCCCTTCACATACATGTATTTATATGAATAAATTATTTCCATGCTTATATCTGTAAATACAAAAAAGAGGAATAAAATCTACCTTGAACCAAAAACGAAAAAGAGAAAAAAAAAAACAGAACCCACCAGTTACTCAGAGGAAAACCGTATCAGGGCACTTGCTCCAGTTGTAAACAATTCTGAAGTTGGTCAGTGGTGGGGAATCGTCTCCCATTCAGCCAGCAGCCCCCACACAACAAGCGTCCTCATTGCAAAGCTGGGGCACCGTGCCGAGGCATCTGTGAGTAAACGTGAGCTGAGCCCCAGGCCACTTGCTGCTGAACTGTTCCCACCCTTCCCAGGTAAAACACCTGAATATATACAAGGACTTGAAAGCCTAGAGGAAGGGCCATGGAGCCACACGAGTGACAGCATGCCAGCTGACTTGGTGCCTGCAGGCCAGCCAGGATGGTCCTGGCCCTGGGTGCTCTTCTGGAAGATTTCCATTTCCCTGCCTGAGATACCCGTCCTGTCCCTGCCCCCACTGCTTTTTTCCTTCCTCACCTCTGCCCAGGGAGAAATTCCAGCAGCAGGTATGGGTGACACATCCTCTTCTTTAGCAGGTGGCAGCCTGGCATCTGCTGCAGAAAGTCCAGCAGAGCCCCACTCACACTGGGCCACCCACAAAGCCGTGGCCTCTCACTCCCTCCCACCAGCCCAGCCCCGAGACTGCTGACAGGGCAGAGAAAATGGCGTCAGGCACAGCTGCAGGGGCTTTTGCTGCCTGGAGTGGTATTTATATTGATCTCAACCCAGGCACACCTGGGGAGGGCTGGCCAGCATGGTAAGGCTGCCCAGGTAGCCAATCATCACCCCTCAGGGGCTCACAGTTGCAGAAAATGGAACTTGCTGAACCGGCCAGGTCCAAGGAACAGGTGTGGGCTCCTGAGAGTCAGGATAGACAAGGGGCTGCAGCTTTGGCTTGTTTTCTAATCATTTTATCTGGCCCATGAGTGGGAGACAACTTCAAGAAAACCCTCTCCTAATGAGAGGAACCCAGGGGTCAGGGAGAGGAGGGGTGGGTGGTGGTTGGAGACAGAGGCCTGGTGCCCTGGGTGCAGTGGAAGTCTCTGGAAGACCAGGTGGAGGGAGGCCACACAGAGTGATGCCCAGGGTCACAGACCTGTCGGAGCTGCTGTTTGTTAGTTCAAGTCCTGCTCTGAGGTGCTCTGTGTCAGCTCTGAGCGACAGGTGAGCTGGGGGTGCTCTTCAATGAGGGCTATGTGCACGGTTCCTGTGTGCCCAGCCCTGCCACGGTACCTGCAAGGGTAGCTCTGTATCCTGGGAGGGGCCTGACCATGAGAGCCCCGTGGGCTGGGTTGGGGGTGGGGTACCTGCCCAGGAGAGCTCCATATCCTGGGATTGGCCTGACCACGAGAGCCCCATGGGCTGCTGGGGACCTGGTAAAGGATGTCAGGACAGTCAGTGAAGCCACCGAGGATATACCTCCAGTTGCTCCTGATTCCTACACCCTGCTGGTCATTCTACCAACCACCAGGACATGGTATTCTGTATTAGTCTTCAATGATGCCTTCTTTTGTATTCCATTAGTCCCAGAGTCACAAGAAATTTTGGCTTGTGAGTGGCAGGACTCAACATACAACTAAAACAATACTTCCGGGCCGTCTTGCCCCAAGGGTTCAAAAATTCCCACACCATCTTTGGGGAAAGCTTAGCTAACGACCGAAAAGTTCTACCTCTGGAAAAGGAAACCCTCCTTCAATATGCAGACGACATTCTGATCGCCAGCCCTACTAAGGAGGCCTCTGAACTACCAAGCCAATAAAGGATAGAAGTTGTCCAAGAAAAAGCTCAAATATCACAGACTGCGGTGACCTGCCTGGGCTTCATTCTCACACAAGGTCAGAGAAGCCCATCCCAGGAAAGGGAAGAAACCATTTGCAGCCTTACCCCTTTCTAAAACTAGAAGACAGCTTAGGGGTTCCTGGGGAGGCCAGGGTTTGCTGCTTCTGGATCCCTAACTACAGTCTACTAGCTGGGCCTCTATATGAAACACTGAAAGGAAAAGATGATGATCCTTTTGAACAGAATCCAGAAGTGGCCTTTCAAGAATGGAAAGAGCAGTCAATTCAGACCCTTGCCCTGGAACTCCCTAATTGAGCTAAACCCTTTGACCTTTCCATTCCCGGTGAAAGGTGAATCGCCATTGGAGAATTAGTGCAAAAACTGGGACCACTTGAAATGGAACAACGCAAGAATGCCATCCAGGTAGGATAAACTACAGTCACCAAGGGGCTTGGCCCACTGCCACATCTGGCCAAGATACTGGCGGTATCTAAAAACCTGGAAATCAGCAGCCCAAAAGGCCACCTCCCTCCTAAGGGAAAAGGACCCCACGTGGTGATCCTAATCACCAACCATGCCCTGAAGTTGCAGGGTTCGCTCCGTGGGCACACCGACCTCGAGTGAGGAGGCCCTCCAACTCCAACATCCAGAGAGATAACCGGAGGCAACAGGGCACCATGACGACTCATGTGAACATCACTTGACCTGGAGTTTCTCTCATAAAACAACAATAGTGTGTCCCGAAGGAGTAGACTACTGCTTGCAGGACTTCCTGCACCCGGAGGGGAGCTAATAATCTTGGCGGGGGAACCGTATATCACACTGTCACCATAGAAAAGCCTACAGACACCGTGATGATGGTGGCCAATAAGACCGGCTGGACTCCTGTTTACTTCAAAAGGCTGTTGACTCAGTGGCCATCATGGTCCTTGATCACCACTGACCCTGGACTGTCTGGGAGTTGAGCGGGCAGGGCTCTGACACCTGGTGCTGATTTTATGTTAATTCAGGGGCCTAATTGAAGAAAGAGCAGACTACTGGTCAGAGCATCTAGGCTGGCAGAAACGGTCAGCCTAAGGTGGCCGAACAAATGTGGGGCGGGGTGAAACCGGCCCCCACAGCGTCTCTGCACATCTCTTTCCTGGACCCTTAAAGGTCATTAGAATCTATAACACTTCCAATGCTGGTGCTCAGGCGGACGAGCAGGGAGGCAGGGGTCCTGGGGCCAATCAACGTCACCTGGAGGCTGCTGGGGAGAAGTTCTGACCCTCGTCCCCTGGTATGAGGGCTCCCAACTCAGCACTCAGCAGTTACAGAAGAAGGGTCTGCACCCTCAGCACTCCAAGAATGAGGAACGGGACAAAAGGCAGAGGAGGGGTTTGTCCCCAGCAAAGCCCATTAAAAATCCCTGGGAGATAAAAATAGAATCTGGGCAATAAAGTCAAGTCTGACCTTTTTTATCCTTTGTGCTTTGTCTAATTTCACGTGCTCCTAGGGTCCCGCATGCAGAGGTTCCACACCCGGCACTTCAGACCAGATTTCCTGGTGCAGAATGGCTGGGTCGACACCTCAGCTCCTGGGGCCCAGTGCAGACTCCGAGATATAGAGCCTGAGCTGCAGCCAACCCGGCCCTTGAGAGCTCCGCCCCCTCCCTCCCACTGACTCTGACAGGATCTCTACACAGCAGCCCAGCCCACAGCCCACGGGGTAGTGCATGCTCTCACCTCTCCATTCTCTGATGAAAATATAAAGTTTCCTTTGCTTGGGAACCAAACTCAGTCTCGATCTGTTGGCCCCAATGACACTGGGCAGGGGGACCCTTGTTGGGGTCCACTCTGGAGGATCAGTAACAGAAATTGAGACTATTGTAACTTCAATGAACAGATGTGTGAGCCAAACTGTAGTTAACATAGAACAGTTTATAAGGCTCGGGTAAAATAAGATGTTTCTAACACTTCCATTTGATATTTCCATCACTTTATTATAAGCAAGTTCAGTGAGAAGGTTTGTCCTATTTGTCAGGTCAATATTAGAGAAATGAAGTGATTTCTTTCCAAGGATGTACATCTAATAATCTTGGTTAAAGCTTCAATCTTGTTTTAAATGCTTTTCCATTGAAAATGATACCTCTCTTTCAGCTCCCCCATTTCTGAGAAGTATAAAATCTTATAATTTATTATTACCAAAGGGGAAAGGTGGGAGGAGGGATAAATTAACAGTTTGGGATTAACACATACACACTGCTATGTATAAAATAGATCATCAACAAGGAACTACTGTATAGCACAGGGAACTACACTCAATATTGTGCAATAACCTATAAGGGGAAATAATCGGAAAAAGAATAGATATTTTTATTGACATCATCTATCAATGACAGTTAAAGTGTAACCTAAGGGAAGCCGGTGGTGAGTGCTTCTGACCCTGAAGACTTCAGTCATCTAAAGTTTGGACTCTGCCTACTTCCCAAGGCCCTTAATGAACATATGTGTAGCCGTAGCTTAAAAAACTCCCCAGTTTGGGTTTCGGGGAGACACTGATTTTGAAAAAGCCCTGGTGTTCTCCTTACATGAATGGGACTCTTCCTACTGCTAAAACATGTCTGTCACATCCAGAGGATGGTATACCGTCTGATCGGGAAGAGTTTGGAAAAGGCATCTCATCTCCTCATCTCCTGGTGCTCGGGTTCACCCCTCCAGCGTCTTTACTAACAGTCTCCCCACTTGGAGATGTCAACACTGTCAACATCCTGTTGCGTACAGTTTGGAATTTGTCCAGAGGATGAAGCGGAAGGATGAGGAACAATGAGAGACAAGTCCTAGGTGTTCAGACAGGCACATGTCACTCTAATTTCCAATCAGGAAGATGAATTGACCAAAGGCCAGGGTTGCCCATGGAAACAGTATAGGGCTTGAGGAAATCCCACTGCTTTGTGGCCAGTTCCCATAAACACAAGTTGAACAATGGAACTCAGGGGCAGTAAAATTCACGAAACTGCAGAGTTGAAAATATCTATCACTGAAAAATGTCTTGAGGAAAGTCAGAGAAAAGGATTGGCAAGCAAGGGAGAATGGCAGGAAAGGGATTTGAGGAGGTAGAAAGGACTCGCCATTAAGCACAAGAAAAGGGGCTGAACATTTCCGACATTGCAGTTGGCCAAAAAGGCTGTATGCGTTTTTTTCTGTATATATTCAAGAAAAGGGCATACACTTTTTTAGCCAACCAAACAGGTGGGCACTGGAAATCAATACTACAAAAGATATCACTTCGCATCAGTCAGAAGAGCCATCCTCATAAAGTGTAAACGCCAGAAATGCAGGACAGGGCAAGGAGAGGAGGGAGCCCTGTGAGGCTTATAGTGGAAATGTATATTGCCAACGGCCATTCTGGAGAACTGTATTGTGTTTACTAAAGCATCTAAAAAATGAGCTACAGAGCATAGGGCACTTGCACTCATGGGCGTATATCTTGGGAAAAACAAAAATCGAGAGGACACAGGCACCCCAATGTTTACTGCCTCTCTGTTTAAAAGATCCTCGACTAGGATATAACTTAAATGTCTCTGGAGGGAAAAAATGGATAGAGATGTGGTACTTATGTAGAGTGGAATATTACTCAGCCTGGAAATCAATGAAATATGGCCAGTTGTAACAACTCCGGAGGAGTTACGTATGATCATTCTAAGTGACATAAATATGTAGAAAACACGTGTAAGGCTGCTAAACGGGAAAGGTGGGGAGGGGTGAGGCATCATCCAGGAGGTTGAAATTAGCAAAGATACCATTCCAAATACCAAACTGATAATCAACAAGGCCTACACGGTAACTAAAAGAACTGCACTCAGCACACTCAAGTCACCGGAAAAGAATATCTATGACTGGTAAGAATCTGAAAAAGAAATTATTGATGTCTCTCTGTACGTGAATCAAGTAGATGTACAGCAGCAAGAAACAGAGCTTTGAAAATCAGCTGTAAACAACATAGTAATAAATTGAAAAAAATAAACGACAGAGAGACAGAGAAAACCTCTTACAACTTTTCCTCAGGGACGGTGATGCAACATGGATTGAACACATCTAGACCCACAGCAGGATGAGACATAAGGCTGGAAACTGTTCGCACTAAGAGAAATGTGGGGTTGGGTGAGGAAATGCACACCCTTTAAAGTAATACTACCTGGTACCCATTCAATGGGTCTCAAATCTGCAGGTTCAAGGAATCTTCCTACAGCTAAAACATGCATGGAAAACCCAGAGGACTGTACACCATGTGATCGGGAGATGTGTCTAAAATGCACTTCATTTATCCTCTCCTGGTGCTCCTGTTCATCATTCCAGCCACGTTACTTAGAATCTCCCCACTTAGAGAATCAGCACATTTAAACTTCTGTTTCACACATTTTGCAAATTGTGAGGAGGATGAACGGGAACAGGGGGAAACAATGAGAGAATAGTTGTAGGGGTTTGGACGGGCACATGTCACTCTAATTTCCCATTAAGAATAAGAATTAAAAAAAGGCTCAGCCCGCCTCGCCGGAGCCAAAATAGGGCCTGAAGCAATCCTGCAGTTTTGAGGCCAGCTCACAAAAGAGCAACTTAAAAAATGGAGCTCAGGGTCACTGCAATTCACAAACCTGCAGAGTTATAAATGAAAACTAACGTCCAAAAATATGTTGAGGTAAGGCAAAGAAGAGGATCTGAATGCAAGACAGAATTGCAAGAAACAGATTTCAAGAGATAGATTGGACTCGCCTTTAAAGCACATGAAAAGCGGCAGAATTTCGACAATGATGCAGTTGGCCCAAAAGGGAGTATGTGTTATTTCCTGAATATATCCAGGAAAAAACGCATACGCACTTTATGGGCAACCAAGCAAGCAAGCAATGCAAATGTGCACAACAAAGAAGTCTCATTTCCCACCGGTCAAAAGGGCCATCCGAAAAAATTGTAAAAACCAGAAATGCAGGACAGGCCATGGAGAACAGGGAGCCTTTATACGCTGATGGACAGTGTGTGAACTGCCGAGAGCCACTCTGGAGAAGTGTATGGTGGTTCCTAAATCATCTAAAAAACAGAGCGACAGAGCATAGGGCACTTCCAATCACGGGAGTATATCTAGGGAAGTCTAAAAATCAACAAGACACAAGCACACCACAGTTTAGGGCTACTCTGTTTACAAGAACCTCAACTTCAGTACACCTTAAATATCCCAGGAAAGAGAACAATGGATAAAGAAAATGTGGTACTTATGTACAATGGAATATCTCTTCACCATGAAATCAATGTAATAAGGCTAGTAGAAGGATAAAGAGTGGATTGAGGTCCGATAATACTACTTGAAATAAGTCAAACAGAAAAAGAAACATATCATAAGATATCACTTATAGAGGGAGGATAAATATGGCTGCACAAAAAATGAATGACAAAACAGAACAGTGTCTCACATTTAGAAAACACACTTATGTCAGCTTAAGGGGAAAGGAGAGGTGGGGTGATGCATAAAACCAGAGTTTGAAATTAGCACAGATACCGTTCAATAAACCAAATAGGTATCAGACAAGATCTACACCTTGCTCAATGAACTGGCCTCAACACACCCTATACACCACAGAGAAATATATCTGAGTAATAAGAATCTTAAAACCCATGTATTGATATATCTCCATAAGGGAATCAAGTGTGCGCAGAGCGGCACAAACACAGCAGTGAAAATGAGCTAAACCCCATTATAGAAATAAATTTTAAAACCAAAACGCAGAAACAATGAAAGAGAGAAAAATTCTTACAAAATTCGCTCAGGGGCTGTGATGCAACCTGGAATGACCACATATAAACCCACAGCTGGATAAGACATAAGGCTGGACACTTGGGGCTGAAAGGATTGGAGAGCTTTGGTGAGCAACTGCCGAAAGTTTAATGCAATACTTCATGCTACTTATTCCAAGGGTCCCAACACTCCAAGTTGAAGGGAATCTTCCTACAGCTAAACCATGCATGGGAAATCCAGCAGATGGTATACCATATGATCGGGAAAGGTTTCTAAAATGCACCTCATTTTCCTCTCCTGGGGCTCCGGATCAACATTCCAGCCACTTTACTAACAACATCTCCACATGGAGAGTCAATGCCTTTAAGTTCCGGTATCGCACAGTCTGCAGTTAGTGCGGAGGATGAATGGGAATAGGGGGAACCAGTGAGAAAATAGCTGTAGCGGTTTCAATGGGCACATGTCACTCTAATTTCACATCAGGAAGAAGAATTAACCAAAGGCAGAGCAAGGCGCCCCAGAAGAAGAATAGGGCCTGAAGAAATCCTGTGGATATGAGGCAAGATCACAAAAATAAGAGCTGAAAAATGGAGCTAAGGGCCACTGCAATTGAAAAACCTGCAGAGTTATAAAGGCCAACTATTTTCCAAACGTATATTGAGGTAAGGCTATGAAGAGGAACTGAGAGCAAGGCAGAACTGCAGGAAACCGATTTCAGGAGGTAGACTGGAATTGCACTGAAAACATATGAAAAGACTCAGAACGTCGACAATGATGCACTTGGCCAAAAAGGGCGTATGCGTTCTTTCCTGAATATATTCAGGAAGAAACGCATACGCCCTTTCTGGCCAACCAAGCAAGCTCGCAAAGGAAATCTGCACTACAATGAAGTCTCACTGCCCCCCGGTCAAAGGGCCTTCTGAAAAAACTGTAAAATCCAGAAAGGCAGGACAGGCCATGGAGAACTGGGAGCCTTGTTATGCTGATGGGCGAGATGTAAATGGCCAACAGCCACTCTGGAGAAGTGTATGGTGTTTCCTGAAACATCCAAAAAACTAAGCAACAGAGCCTAGGGCACTTCCACTTATGGTCCTATAGCTTAGGGAAATTAAAATCAAAAAGACACAGCCACCCCAAAGTTTGGGATGGCTCTGTTTACAAGAACCTCGTTTACGGTACAAGTTAAATATCGCAAAAAGCGAAAAATGGATAAAGAAGTTGTGGTACTTACGTACAATGCAATATCACTCAGCAATGAAATCTATGTCATCAGGCCCGGAGCAGCATAATGAGTGGATTCAGGTACGATGATTCTAAGTGAAATTAGTCACACAGAAAAAGAAACATCATAAGATATCACTACTACACGGAATGTAAACTTGGCTACACAGGAACTGAATTACAAAACAGAACAGGGTCAAAAATGTAGAAAACCAACTTATGCTTGCTTAAGGGGAAAGCCGATATGGGGTGCTGCATGAAACCAGAGATTAAAATTGGCACAGATACCGTTCCATAAGCCAAAAATATAATAGACAAAAGGTACTCCTTGCTCAACGAAGTGGACACAACACCCTATATTAAACGCCTAGGAATATACCTGACTAGTAAGAATCTACCTGACTAGTAAGAATCTTAAAACCTATAGATTTATATGTCTCCGAAAGAGAATCAAGCGTGTGTACAGCGGCATAAACGCAGCAGTGATAGGATTGGTGAGGTTCGGTGAGCAAATGCAGACCCTTTGAAGTCATATTGCATGGTACCCATTCCATGGGTCTAAACTCTCCAGGTTTAAGGGATTCTTCCTTCAGCTAAAACATGCATGTGGAACCCAGAGTATGATCCACCGTGTGATAGGCAAACGTGTTCAAATGTGTCTCAGTTTTCGTCCCCTGGTACTCGGGTGCAACATTCCAGACGCTTTACTAACACTCTCCTCACTTGGAGAGTCAGTGCCTTTAACCTCCTGTTTGGCCCAGTTTGCAATTTCTGTGGAAAATGAACAGGAATAGGGAGAACCAATGAGAGACTAGGTGGAAGTGTCCGGACGGGCAAATTTAACTCTCATATCCGACCAGGAAGAGGAATTAACCAAAGGCTCAGCGTGCCATGCCGGAACCACACTAGGGCCAGAAGCAATCCTGCGGTGTTGCGGCCAGCTCACAAGAAAGCGAGTTGAAGAAAGGAGCTCAGGGACACTGTAATTCACAAACCTTCAGAGTTATAAATGACAGCTATCTTCCAAAAATATATTGAAGTAAGGCTGCCAAGAGGAGTTGAAAGCGGGGCAGAATTGCACACAACCGATTTCAGGAGGTAGACTGGAATTGCATGTAAAGCATAGGAAAAGAGGCAGAACGTCCACAATGATGCACTTGGCCAAAAAGGGCGTATGCGTTTTTTCCTGAGGAAAAAACGCATACGCCCTTTTTGGCCAACCAAGCAAGCTTGCAAAGGAAATCTGCACTACAATGAAGTCTCACTGCCCCCTGGTCAAAAGGGCCATCTGAAAAAAGTATAAAATCCAGAAAGGCAGGACAGGCCATGGAGAACTGGGAGCCTTGTTATGCTGATGGGCGGGATGTAAATTGCCAGCAGCCACTCTGGAGAAGTGTATGGTGTTTCCTGAAACATCCAAAAAACAAAGCAACAGAGCCTAGGGCACTTCCACTTATGGTCCTATAGCTTAGGGAAATTAAAATCAAAAAGACACAGCCACCCCAAAGTTTGGGACGGCTCTGTTTACAAGAACCTCGTTTACGGTACAAGTTCAATATCACAGAAAGTGAAAAATGGATAAAGAAATTGTGGTACTTACGTACAATGCAATATCACTCAGCAATGAAATCTATGTCATCAGGCCCGTAGCAGCATAATGAGTGGATTCAGGTATGATGATTCTAAGTGAAATAAGTCACACAGAAAAAGAAACATCATAAGATATCACTACTACACGGAATGTAAACTTGGCTACACAAGAACTGAATTACAAAACAGAACAGGGTGTCAAATGTAGAAAACCAACTTATGCTTGCTTAAGGGGAAAGGTGAGTTGGGGTGCTGCATAAAACCAGAGATTGAAATTAGCACAGGTACCGTTCCATAAGTCAAATATGTAATAGACAAGAGCTACTCCTTGCTCAACGAAGTGGACTCAACACCACATATTAAACGCCTAACAATATACCTGACTAGTAAGAATCTTAAAACCTATGGATTTATATGTCTCCGAAAGTGAATCAAGCGTGTGTACAGCGGCATAAACGCAGCAGTGATAGGATTGGTGAGGTTCGGTGAGCAAATGCAGACCCTTTGAAGTCATATTGCATGGTACCCATTCCATGGGTCTAAATTCTCCAGGTTTAAGGGATTCTTCCTTCAGCTAAAACATGCATGTGGAACCCAGAGTATGATCCACCGTGTGATAGGCAAACGTGTTCAAATGTGTCTCAGTTTTCGTCCCCTGGTACTCGGGTGCAACATTCCAGACGCTTTACTAACACTCTCCTCACTTGGAGAGTCAGTGCCTTTAACCTCCTGTTTGGCCCAGTTTGCAATTTCTGTGGAAAATGAACAGGAATAGGGAGAACCAATGAGAGACTAGGTGGAGGTGTCCGGACGGGCAAATTTAACTCTCATATCCGACCAGGAAGAGGAATTAACCAAAGGCTCAGCGTGCCATGCCGGAACCACACTAGGGCCAGAAGCAATCCTGCGGTGTTGCGGCCAGCTCACAAGAAAGCGAGTTGAAGAAAGGAGCTCAGGGACACTGTAATTCACAAACCTTCAGAGTTATAAATGACAGCTATCTTCCAAAAATATATTGAAGTAAGGCTGCCAAGAGGAGTTGAAAGCGGGGCAGAATTGCACAAAACCGATTTCAGGAGGTAGACTGGAATTGCATGTAAAGCATAGGAAAAGAGGCAGAACGTCCACAATGATGCACTTGGCCAAAAAGGGCGTATGCGTTTTTTCCTGAGGAAAAAACGCATACGCCCTTTTTGGCCAACCAAGCAAGCTTGCAAAGGAAATCTGCACTACAATGATGTCTCACTGCCCCCTGGTCAAAAGGGCCATCTGAAAAAAGTATAAAATCCAGAAAGGCAGGACAGGCCATGGAGAACTGGGAGCCTTGTTATGCTGATGGGCGGGATGTAAATTGCCAGCAGCCACTCTGGAGAAGTGTATGGTGTTTCCTGAAACATCCAAAAAACAAAGCAACAGAGCCTAGGGCACTTCCACTTATGGTCCTATAGCTTAGGGAAATTAAAATCAAAAAGACACAGCCACCCCAAAGTTTGGGAGGGCTCTGTTTACAAGAACCCCGTTTACCGTACAAGTTCAATATCACAGAAAGCGAAAAATGGATAAAGAAGTTGTGGTACTTACGTACAATGCAATATCACTCAGCAATGAAATCTATGTCATCAGGCCCGTAGCAGCATAATGAGTGGATTCAGGTACAATGATTCTAAGTGAAATAAGTCACACAGAAAAAGGAACATCATATGGTATCACTACTACACGGAATGTAAACTTGGCTACAAAAGAACTGAATTACAAAACAGAACAGGGTGTCAAATGTAGAAAACCAACTTATGCTTGCTTAAGGGGAAAGGTGAGTTGGGGTGCTGCATAAAACCAGAGATTGAAATGAGCACAGATACCGTTCCATAAGCCAAATATGTAATAGACAAGAGCTACTCCTTGCTCAACGAAGTGGACTCAACACCACATATTAAACGCCTAACAATATACCTGACTAGTAAGAATCTACCTGACTAGTAAGAATCTTAAAACCTATGGATTTATATGTCTCCGAAAGAGAATCAAGCGTGTGTACAGCGGCATAAACGCAGCAGTGATAGGATTGGTGAGGTTCGGTGAGCAAATGCAGACCCTTTGAAGTCATATTGCATGGTACCCATTCCATGGGTCTCAACTCTCCAGGTTTAAGGGATTCTTCCTTCAGCTAAAACATGCATGTGGAACCCAGAGTATGATCCACCATGTGGTCGGAAAACGTGTTCAAATGTGTCTCAGTTTTCGTCCCCTGGTACTCGGGTGCAACATTCCAGACGCTTTACTAACACTCTCCCCACTTGGAGAGTCAGTGCCTTTAACCTCCTGTTTGGCCCAGTTAGCAATTTCTGCGGAAGATGAACAGGAATAGGGAGAACCAATGAGAGATTAGGTGGAGGTGTCCGGACGGGCCAATTTAACTCTCATTTCCCACCAGGAAGAGGAATTAACCAAAGGCTCAGCATGCCGTGCCGGAACAAACCTAGGGCCTGAAGCAATCCTGCGGTGTTGCGGCCAGCTCACAAGAAAGCGAGTTGAAGAAAGGAGCTCAGGGGCACTGTAATTCACAAACCTGCAGAGTTATAAATGACAGCTATCTTCCAAAAATATATTGAATTAGGATGCCAAGAGGAGTTGAAAGCAGGGCAGAATTGCAGGAAACCGATTTCAGGAGGTAGACTGGAATTGCATGTAAAGCATAGGAAAAGAGGCAGAACGTCCACAATGATGCACTTGGCCAAAAAGGGCGTATGCGTTTTTTCCTGAATATATTCAGGAAAAAACGCATACGCCCTTTTTGGCCAACCAAGCAAGCTTGCAAAGGAAATCTGCACTACAATGAAGTCTCACTGCCCCCCGGTCAAAAGGGCCATCTGAAAAAAGTGTAAAATCCAGAAAGGCAGGACAGGCCATGGAGAACTGGGAGCCTAGTTATGCTGATGGGCGGGATGTAAATTGCCAGCAGCCGCTCTGGAGAGGTGTATGGTGTTTCCTGAAACATCCAAAAAACAAAGCAACAGAGCCTAGGGCACTTCCACTTATGGTCCTATAGCTTAGGGAAATTAAAATCAAAAAGACACAGCCACCCCAAAGTTTGGGACGGCTCTGTTTACAAGAACCTCGTTTACGGTACAAGTTCAATATCGCAGAAAGTGAAAAATGGATAAAGAAGTTGTGGTACTTACGTAAAATGCAATATCACTCAGCAATGAAATCTATGTCATCAGGCCCGTAGCAGCATAATGAGTGGATTCAGGTACGATGATTCTACCTGAAATAAGTCACACAGGAAAAGAAACATCATAAGATATCACTAATACACGGAATGTAAACTTGGCTACACAGGAACTGGATTACAAAACAGAACAGGGTCTCAAATTTAGAAAACCAACTTATGCTTGCTTAAGGGGAAAGGTGAGTCGGGAGGCTGCATAAAACCAGAGATTGAAATGAGCACAGATAAAGTTCCTTAAGCCAAACATGGAATAGACAAGAGCTACTCCTTGCTCAACGAAATGGACTCAACACACCATATTAAACGCCTAAGAATGTACCTGACTAGTAAGTATCTTAAAACCTATGGATTGCTATGTCTCCGAAAGAGAATCAAGCGTGTGTACAGGGGCATAAATGTAACAGTGATAGGATTGGAAATGTTCGGTGAGCAAATGAAGACCCTTTGAAGTCATATTGCATGGTACCCATTCCACAGGTGTCAACTCTCCAGGTTTAAGGGATTCTGCCTTCAGCTAAAACATGCATGTGGAACCCAGAGTATGATCAACCGTGTGATCGGGAGACGTGTTCCGATATGTCTCAGTTCTCGTCCCCTGGTACTCGGGTGCAACATTCCAGACGCTTTACTAACACTCTCCCGACTTGGAGAGTCAGTGCCTTTAACCTCCTGTTTCGCCCAGTTTGCAATTTCTGCGGAAGATGAACAGGAATAGGGAGAACCAATGAGAGACTAGCTGAAGGTGTCTGGACGGGCAAATTTAACTCTCATTTCCCACCAGGAAGAGGAATTAACCAAAGGCTCAGCGTGCCTTGCAGGAACCAGATTAGGGCCGGAAGCAATCCTGTGGTGTTGCGGCCAGCTCACAAGAAAGCGAGTTGAAGAAAGGAGCTCAGGGGCACTGTAATTCACAAACCTGCAGAGTTATAAATGACAGCTATCGTCCAAAAATATACTGAAGTAAGGCTGCCAAGAGGACTTGAAAGCGGGGCAGAATTGCAGGAAACCGATTTCAGGAGGTAGACTGGAATTGCATTTAAAGCATAGGAAAAGAGGCAGAACGCCGACAATGATGCACTAGGCCAAAAAGGGCGTATGCGTTTTTTCCTGAATATATTCAGGAAAAAACGCATACGCCCTTTTTGGCCAACCAAGCAAGCTTGCAAAGGAAATCTGCACTACAATGAAGTCTCACTTCCCCCGGTCAAAAGGGCCACCTGAAAAAAGTGTAAAATCCAGAAAGGCAGGACAGGCCATGGAGAACTGGGAGCCTTGTTATGCTGATGGGCGGGATGTAAATTGCCAACAGCCACTCGGGAGAAGTGTATGGTGTTTCCTGAAACATCTAGAAAACCAAGCAACAGAGCCTAGGGCACTTCCACTTATGGTCCTATAGCTTAGGGAAATTCAAATCAAAAAGACACAGCCACCCCAAAATTTGGGATGGATCTCTTTAAAAGAACCTGGTTTATGGTACAAGCTAAATATCGCAGAAAGTGAAAAATGCATAAAGAAGCTGTGGTACTTACGTACAATGCAATATCACTCAGCAATGAAATCTATGTCAACAGGCCCGTAGCAGCATAATGAGTGGATTCAGGTACGATGATTCTAAGTGAAATAAGTCACACAGAAAAAGAAACATCATAAGATATCACTACTACACGGAATGTAAACTTGGCTACACAAGAACTGAATTACAAAACAGAACAGGGTGTCAAATGTAGAAAACCAACTTATGCTTGCTTAAGGGGAAAGGTGAGTTGGGGTGCTGCATAAAACCAGAGATTGAAATTAGCACAGGTACCGTTCCATAAGTCAAATATGTAATAGACAAGAGCTACTCCTTGCTCAACGAAGTGGACTCAACACCACATATTAAACGCCTAACAATATACCTGACTAGTAAGAATCTTAAAACCTATGGATTTATATGTCTCCGAAAGTGAATCAAGCGTGTGTACAGCGGCATAAACGCAGCAGTGATAGGATTGGTGAGGTTCGGTGAGCAAATGCAGACCCTTTGAAGTCATATTGCATGGTACCCATTCCATGGGTCTAAATTCTCCAGGTTTAAGGGATTCTTCCTTCAGCTAAAACATGCATGTGGAACCCAGAGTATGATCCACCGTGTGATAGGCAAACGTGTTCAAATGTGTCTCAGTTTTCGTCCCCTGGTACTCGGGTGCAACATTCCAGACGCTTTACTAACACTCTCCTCACTTGGAGAGTCAGTGCCTTTAACCTCCTGTTTGGCCCAGTTTGCAATTTCTGTGGAAAATGAACAGGAATAGGGAGAACCAATGAGAGACTAGGTGGAGGTGTCCGGACGGGCAAATTTAACTCTCATATCCGACCAGGAAGAGGAATTAACCAAAGGCTCAGCGTGCCATGCCGGAACCACACTAGGGCCAGAAGCAATCCTGCGGTGTTGCGGCCAGCTCACAAGAAAGCGAGTTGAAGAAAGGAGCTCAGGGACACTGTAATTCACAAACCTTCAGAGTTATAAATGACAGCTATCTTCCAAAAATATATTGAAGTAAGGCTGCCAAGAGGAGTTGAAAGCGGGGCAGAATTGCACAAAACCGATTTCAGGAGGTAGACTGGAATTGCATGTAAAGCATAGGAAAAGAGGCAGAACGTCCACAATGATGCACTTGGCCAAAAAGGGCGTATGCGTTTTTTCCTGAGGAAAAAACGCATACGCCCTTTTTGGCCAACCAAGCAAGCTTGCAAAGGAAATCTGCACTACAATGATGTCTCACTGCCCCCTGGTCAAAAGGGCCATCTGAAAAAAGTATAAAATCCAGAAAGGCAGGACAGGCCATGGAGAACTGGGAGCCTTGTTATGCTGATGGGCGGGATGTAAATTGCCAGCAGCCACTCTGGAGAAGTGTATGGTGTTTCCTGAAACATCCAAAAAACAAAGCAACAGAGCCTAGGGCACTTCCACTTATGGTCCTATAGCTTAGGGAAATTAAAATCAAAAAGACACAGCCACCCCAAAGTTTGGGAGGGCTCTGTTTACAAGAACCCCGTTTACCGTACAAGTTCAATATCACAGAAAGCGAAAAATGGATAAAGAAGTTGTGGTACTTACGTACAATGCAATATCACTCAGCAATGAAATCTATGTCATCAGGCCCGTAGCAGCATAATGAGTGGATTCAGGTACAATGATTCTAAGTGAAATAAGTCACACAGAAAAAGGAACATCATATGGTATCACTACTACACGGAATGTAAACTTGGCTACAAAAGAACTGAATTACAAAACAGAACAGGGTGTCAAATGTAGAAAACCAACTTATGCTTGCTTAAGGGGAAAGGTGAGTTGGGGTGCTGCATAAAACCAGAGATTGAAATGAGCACAGATACCGTTCCATAAGCCAAATATGTAATAGACAAGAGCTACTCCTTGCTCAACGAAGTGGACTCAACACCCCATATTAAACGCCTAAGAATATACCTGACTAGTAAGAATCTACCTGACTAGTAAGAATCTTAAAACCTATGGATTTATATGTCTCCGAAAGAGAATCAAGCGTGTGTACAGCGGCATAAACGCAGCAGTGATAGGATTGGTGAGGTTCGGTGAGCAAATGCAGACCCTTTGAAGTCATATTGCATGGTACCCATTCCATGGGTCTCAACTCTCCAGGTTTAAGGGATTCTTCCTTCAGCTAAAACATGCATGTGGAACCCAGAGTATGATCCACCATGTGGTCGGAAAACGTGTTCAAATGTGTCTCAGTTTTCGTCCCCTGGTACTCGGGTGCAACATTCCAGACGCTTTACTAACACTCTCCCCACTTGGAGAGTCAGTGCCTTTAACCTCCTGTTTGGCCCAGTTAGCAATTTCTGCGGAAGATGAACAGGAATAGGGAGAACCAATGAGAGATTAGGTGGAGGTGTCCGGACGGGCCAATTTAACTCTTATTTCCCACCAGGAAGAGGAATTAACCAAAGGCTCAGCATGCCGTGCCGGAACAAACCTAGGGCCTGAAGCAATCCTGCGGTGTTGCGGCCAGCTCACAAGAAAGCGAGTTGAAGAAAGGAGCTCAGGGGCACTGTAATTCACAAACCTGCAGAGTTATAAATGACAGCTATCTTCCAAAAATATATTGAATTAGGATGCCAAGAGGAGTTGAAAGCAGGGCAGAATTGCAGGAAACCGATTTCAGGAGGTAGACTGGAATTGCATGTAAAGCATAGGAAAAGAGGCAGAACGTCCACAATGATGCACTTGGCCAAAAAGGGCGTATGCGTTTTTTCCTGAATATATTCAGGAAAAAACGCATACACCCTTTTTGGCCAACCAAGCAAGCTTGCAAAGGAAATCTGCACTACAATGAAGTCTCACTTCCCCCCGGTCAAAAGGGCCATCTGAAAAAAGTGTAAAATCCAGAAAGGCAGGACAGGCCATGTAGAACTGGGAGCCTTGTTATGCTGATGGGCGGGATGTAAATTGCCAACAGCCACTCGGGAGAGGTGTATGGTGTTTCCTGAAACATCTAAAAAACAAAGCAACAGAGCCTAGGGCACTTCCACTTATGGTCCTATAGCTTAGGGAAATTAAAATCAAAAAGACACAGCCACCCCAAAGTTTGGGACGGCTCTGTTTACAAGAACCTCGTTTACGGTACAAGTTCAATATCGCAGAAAGTGAAAAATGGATAAAGAAGTTGTGGTACTTACGTAAAATGCAATATCACTCAGCAATGAAATCTATGTCATCAGGCCCGTAGCAGCATAATGAGTGGATTCAGGTACGATGATTCTACCTGAAATAAGTCACACAGGAAAAGAAACATCATAAGATATCACTAATACACGGAATGTAAACTTGGCTACACAGGAACTGGATTACAAAACAGAACAGGGTCTCAAATTTAGAAAACCAACTTATGCTTGCTTAAGGGGAAAGGTGAGTCGGGAGGCTGCATAAAACCAGAGATTGAAATGAGCACAGATAAAGTTCCTTAAGCCAAACATGGAATAGACAAGAGCTACTCCTTGCTCAACGAAATGGACTCAACACACCATATTAAACGCCTAAGAATGTACCTGACTAGTAAGTATCTTAAAACCTATGGATTGCTATGTCTCTGAAAGAGAATCAAGCGTGTGTACAGGGGCATAAATGTAACAGTGATAGGATGGGAAATGTTCGGTGAGCAAATGAAGACCCTTTGAAGTCATATTGCATGGTACCCATTCCACAGGTGTCAACTCTCCAGGTTTAAGGGATTCTGCCTTCAGCTAAAACATGCATGTGGAACCCAGAGTATGATCAACCGTGTGATCGGGAGACGTGTTCCGATATGTCTCAGTTCTCGTCCCCTGGTACTCGGGTGCAACATTCCAGACGCTTTACTAACACTCTCCCGACTTGGAGAGTCAGTGCCTTTAACCTCCTGTTTCGCCCAGTTTGCAATTTCTGCGGAAGATGAACAGGAATAGGGAGAACCAATGAGAGACTAGCTGAAGGTGTCTGGACGGGCAAATTTAACTCTCATTTCCCACCAGGAAGAGGAATTAACCAAAGGCTCAGCGTGCCTTGCAGGAACCAGATTAGGGCCGGAAGCAATCCTGTGGTGTTGCGGCCAGCTCACAAGAAAGCGAGTTGAAGAAAGGAGCTCAGGGGCACTGTAATTCACAAACCTGCAGAGTTATAAATGACAGCTATCGTCCAAAAATATACTGAAGTAAGGCTGCCAAGAGGACTTGAAAGCGGGGCAGAATTGCAGGAAACCGATTTCAGGAGGTAGACTGGAATTGCATTTAAAGCATAGGAAAAGAGGCAGAACGCCGACAATGATGCACTAGGCCAAAAAGGGCGTATGCGTTTTTTCCTGAATATATTCAGGAAAAAACGCATACGCCCTTTTTGGCCAACCAAGCAAGCTTGCAAAGGAAATCTGCACTACAATGAAGTCTCACTTCCCCCGGTCAAAAGGGCCACCTGAAAAAAGTGTAAAATCCAGAAAGGCAGGACAGGCCATGGAGAACTGGGAGCCTTGTTATGCTGATGGGCGGGATGTAAATTGCCAACAGCCACTCGGGAGAGGTGTATGGTGTTTCCTGAAACATCTAGAAAACCAAGCAACAGAGCCTAGGGCACTTCCACTTATGGTCCTATAGCTTAGGGAAATTCAAATCAAAAAGACACAGCCACCCCAAAATTTGGGATGGATCTCTTTAAAAGAACCTGGTTTATGGTACAAGCTAAATATCGCAGAAAGTGAAAAATGCATAAAGAAGCTGTGGTACTTACGTACAATGCAATATCACTCAGCAATGAAATCTATGTCATCAGGCCCGTAGCAGCATAATGAGTGGATTCAGGTATGATGATTCTAACTGAAATAAGTCACACAGAAAAAGAAACATCATAAGATATCACTAATACACGGAATGTAAACTTGGGTACCCAGGAACTGGATTACAAAACAGAACAGGGTCTCAAATTTAGAAAACCAACTTATGCTTGCTTAAGGGGAAAGGTGAGTTGGGGTGCTGCACAAAACCAGAGATTGAAATGAGCACAGATAAAGTTCCTTAAGCCAAATATGGAATAGACAAGAGCTACTCCTTGCTCAACAAAATGGACGCAACACCCCATATTAAACGCCTAAGAATGTACCTGACTTGTAAGTATCTTAAAACCTATGGATTGCTATGTCTCTGAAAGAGAATCAAGCGTGTGTACAGGGGCATAAACTCAGCCGTGATAGGATTGGAGAGGTTCGGTGAGCAAATGAAGACCCTTTGAAGTCATATTGCATGGTACCCATTCCACGGGTCTCAACTCTCCAGGTTTATGGGATTCTTCCTTCAGCTAAAACATCCATGTGGAACCCAGAGTATGATCAACCATGTGATCGGGAGACGTGTTCCAATATGTCTCAGTTCTCGTCCTCTGGTACTCGGGTGCAACATTCCAGACGCTTTACTAACACTCTCCCGACTTGGAGAGTCAGTGCCTTTAACCTCCTGTTTGGCCCAGTTTGCAATTTCTACGGAAGATGAACAGGAATAGGGAGAACCAATGAGAGACTAGCTGGAGGTGTCTGGACGGGCAAATTTAACTCTCATTTCCCACCAGGAAGAGGAATTAACCAAAGGCTCAGCGTGCCGTGCCGCAACCAGATTAGGGCCTGAAGCAATCCTGCGGTGTTGCGGCCAGCTCACAAGAAAGCGAGTTGAAGAAAGGAGCTCAGCGGCACTGTAATTCACAAACCTGCAGAGTTATAAATGACAGCTATCGTCCAAAAATATACTGAAGTAAGGCTGCCAAGAGGACTTGAATGCGGGGCAGAATTGCAGGAAACCGATTTCAGGAGGTAAACTGGAATTGCATTTAAAGCATAGGAAAAGAGGCAGAACGTCCACAATGATGCACTTGGCCAAAAAGTGCGTATGCGTTTTTTCCTGAATATATTCGGGAAAAAAAGCATACGCCCTTTTTGGCCAACCAAGCAAGCTTGCAAAGGAAATCTGCACTACCATGTAGTCTCACTTCCCCCCGGACAAAAGGGCCATCTGAAAAAAGTGTAAAATCCAGAAAGGCAGGACAGGCCATGGAGAACTGGGAGCCTTTTTATGCTGATGGGAGGGATGTAAATTGCCAACAGCCACTGGGAAGAAGTGTATGGTGTTTCCTGAAACATCTAAAAAACAAAGCAACAGAGCCTAGGGCACTTCCACTTATGGTCCTATAGCTTAGGGAAATTAAAATCAAAAAGACACAGCCACCCCAAAGTTTGGGACGGCTCTGTTTACAAGAACCTCGTTTTCGGGACAAGTTCAATATCGCAGAAAGCGAAAAATGGATAAAGAAGTTGTGATACTTACGTACAATGCAATATCACTCAGCAATGAAATCTATGTCATCAGGCCCGTAGCAGCATAATGAGTGGATTCAGGTATGATGATTCTAACTGAAATAAGTCACACAGAAAAAGAAATATCATAAGATATCTCTAATACACGGAATGTAATCTTGGCTACACAGGAACTGGATTACAAAACAGAACAGGGTCTCAAATTTAGAAAACCAACTTATGCTTGCTTAAGGGGAAAGGTGAGTTGGGGTGCTGCATAAAACCAGAGATTGAAATGAGCACAGATAAATTTCCTTAAGCCAAATGTGGAATAGACAAGAGCTACTCCTTGCTCAACGAAATGGACTCAACACCCCATATTAAACGCCTAAGAATGTACCTGACTAGTAAGTATCTTAAAAGCTATGGATTGCTATGTCTCCGAAAGAGATTCAAGCGTGTGTACAGGGGCACAAACCTAGCACTGATAGGATTGGAGAGGTTCGGTGAGCAAATGAAGACACTTTGAAATCATATTGCATGGTACCCATTCCACGGGTCTCAACTCTCCAGGTTTAAGGGATTCTGCCTTCAGCTAAAACATGCATGTGGAACCCAGAGTACGATCAACCGTGTGATCAGGAGACGTGTTCCAATATGTCTCAGTTCTCGTCCCCTGGTACTCGGGTGCAACATTCCAGACGCTTTACTAACACTCTCCCGACTTGGAGAGTCAGTGCCTTTAACCTCGTGTTTGGCCCAGTTTGCAATTTCTGCGGAAGATGAACAGGAATAGGGAGAACCAATGAGAGACTAGCTGGAGGTGTCTGGACGGGCAAATTTAACTCTCATTTCCCACCAGGAAGAGGAAGTAACCAAAGGCTCAGCGTGCCTTGCAGGAACCAGATTAGGGCCTGAAGCAATCCTGTGGTGTTGCGGCCAGCTCACAAGAAAGCGAGTTGAAGAAAGGAGCTCAGGGGCACTGTAATTCACAAACCTGCAGAGTTATAAATGACAGCTATCGTCCAAAAATATACTGAAGTAAGGCTGCCAAGAGGACTTGAAAGCGGGGCAGAATTGCAGGAAACCGATTTCAGGAGGTAGACTGGAATTGCATTTAAAGCATAGGAAAAGAGGCAGAACGCCGACAATGATGCACTAGGCCAAAAAGGGCGTATGCGTTTTTTCCTGAATATATTCAGGAAAAAACGCATACGCCCTTTTTGGCCAACCAAGCAAGCTTGCAAAGGAAATCTGCACTACAATGAAGTCTCACTTCCCCCGGTCAAAAGGGCCATCTGAAAAAAGTGTAAAATCCAGAAAGGCAGGACAGGCCATGGAGAACTGGGAGCCTTGTTATGCTGATGGGCGGGATGTAAATTGCCAACAGCCACTCGGGAGAAGTGTATGGTGTTTCCTGAAACATCTAGAAAACCAAGCAACAGAGCCTAGGGCACTTCCACTTATGGTCCTATAGCTTAGGGAAATTCAAATAAAAAAGACACAGCCACCCCAAAATTTGGGATGGATCTCTTTAAAAGAACCTGGTTTATGGTACAAGCTAAATATCGCAGAAAGTGAAAAATGCATAAAGAAGCTGTGGTACTTACGTACAATGCAATATCACTCAGCAATGAAATCTATGTCATCAGGCCCGTAGCAGCATAATGAGTGGATTCAGGTATGATGATTCTAAC
Source organism: Leucopleurus acutus (assembly GCF_964270905.1). NCBI lineage: Eukaryota > Metazoa > Chordata > Mammalia > Artiodactyla > Delphinidae > Leucopleurus > Leucopleurus acutus. Next base: position 145,159 of record NW_028138933.1, read on the forward strand.
TGAAATAAGTCACACAGAAAAAGAAACATCATAAGATATCACTAATACACGGAATGTAAACTTGGGTACCCAGGAACTGGATTACAAAACAGAACAGGGTCTCAAATTTAGAAAACCAACTTATGCTTGCTTAAGGGGAAAGGTGAGTTGGGGTGCTGCACAAAACCAGAGATTGAAATGAGCACAGATAAAGTTCCTTAAGCCAAATATGGAATAGACAAGAGCTACTCCTTGCTCAACAAAATGGACGCAACACCCCATATTAAACGCCTAAGAATGTACCTGACTTGTAAGTATCTTAAAACCTATGGATTGCTATGTCTCTGAAAGAGAATCAAGCGTGTGTACAGGGGCATAAACTCAGCCGTGATAGGATTGGAGAGGTTCGGTGAGCAAATGAAGACCCTTTGAAGTCATATTGCATGGTACCCATTCCACGGGTCTCAACTCTCCAGGTTTATGGGATTCTTCCTTCAGCTAAAACATCCATGTGGAACCCAGAGTATGATCAACCATGTGATCGGGAGACGTGTTCCAATATGTCTCAGTTCTCGTCCTCTGGTACTCGGGTGCAACATTCCAGACGCTTTACTAACACTCTCCCGACTTGGAGAGTCAATGCCTTTAACCTCCTGTTTGGCCCAGTTTGCAATTTCTACGGAAGATGAACAGGAATAGGGAGAACCAATGAGAGACTAGCTGGAGGTGTCTGGACGGGCAAATTTAACTCTCATTTCCCACCAGGAAGAGGAATTAACCAAAGGCTCAGCGTGCCGTGCCGCAACCAGATTAGGGCCTGAAGCAATCCTGCGGTGTTGCGGCCAGCTCACAAGAAAGCGAGTTGAAGAAAGGAGCTCAGCGGCACTGTAATTCACAAACCTGCAGAGTTATAAATGACAGCTATCGTCCAAAAATATACTGAAGTAAGGCTGCCAAGAGGACTTGAATGCGGGGCAGAATTGCAGGAAACCGATTTCAGGAGGTAAACTGGAATTGCATTTAAAGCATAGGAAAAGAGGCAGAACGTCCACAATGATGCACTTGGCCAAAAAGTGCGTATGCGTTTTTTCCTGAATATATTCGGGAAAAAAAGCATACGCCCTTTTTGGCCAACCAAGCAAGCTTGCAAAGGAAATCTGCACTACCATGTAGTCTCACTTCCCCCCGGACAAAAGGGCCATCTGAAAAAAGTGTAAAATCCAGAAAGGCAGGACAGGCCATGGAGAACTGGGAGCCTTTTTATGCTGATGGGAGGGATGTAAATTGCCAACAGCCACTGGGAAGAAGTGTATGGTGTTTCCTGAAACATCTAAAAAACAAAGCAACAGAGCCTAGGGCACTTCCACTTATGGTCCTATAGCTTAGGGAAATTAAAATCAAAAAGACACAGCCACCCCAAAGTTTGGGACGGCTCTGTTTACAAGAACCTCGTTTTCGGGACAAGTTCAATATCGCAGAAAGCGAAAAATGGATAAAGAAGTTGTGATACTTACGTACAATGCAATATCACTCAGCAATGAAATCTATGTCATCAGGCCCGTAGCAGCATAATGAGTGGATTCAGGTATGATGATTCTAACTGAAATAAGTCACACAGAAAAAGAAATATCATAAGATATCACTAATACACGGAATGTAATCTTGGCTACACAGGAACTGGATTACAAAACAGAACAGGGTCTCAAATTTAGAAAACCAACTTATGCTTGCTTAAGGGGAAAGGTGAGTTGGGGTGCTGCATAAAACCAGAGATTGAAATGAGCACAGATAAATTTCCTTAAGCCAAATGTGGAATAGACAAGAGCTACTCCTTGCTCAACGAAATGGACTCAACACCCCATATTAAACGCCTAAGAATGTACCTGACTAGTAAGTATCTTAAAAGCTATGGATTGCTATGTCTCCGAAAGAGATTCAAGCGTGTGTACAGGGGCACAAACCTAGCACTGATAGGATTGGAGAGGTTCGGTGAGCAAATGAAGACACTTTGAAATCATATTGCATGGTACCCATTCCACGGGTCTCAACTCTCCAGGTTTAAGGGATTCTGCCTTCAGCTAAAACATGCATGTGGAACCCAGAGTACGATCAACCGTGTGATCAGGAGACGTGTTCCAATATGTCTCAGTTCTCGTCCCCTGGTACTCGGGTGCAACATTCCAGACGCTTTACTAACACTCTCCCGACTTGGAGAGTCAGTGCCTTTAACCTCGTGTTTGGCCCAGTTTGCAATTTCTGCGGAAGATGAACAGGAATAGGGAGAACCAATGAGAGACTAGCTGGAGGTGTCTGGACGGGCAAATTTAACTCTCATTTCCCACCAGGAAGAGGAAGTAACCAAAGGCTCAGCGTGCCTTGCAGGAACCAGATTAGGGCCTGAAGCAATCCTGTGGTGTTGCGGCCAGCTCACAAGAAAGCGAGTTGAAGAAAGGAGCTCAGGGGCACTGTAATTCACAAACCTGCAGAGTTATAAATGACAGCTATCGTCCAAAAATATAATGAAGTAAGGCTGCCAAGAGGACTTGAATGCGGGGCAGAATTGCAGGAAACCGATTTCAGGAGGTAGACTGGAATTGCATTTAAAGCATAGGAAAAGAGGCAGAACTTCGACAATGAGGCACTTGGCCAAAAAGGGCGTATGCCTTTTTTCCTGAATATATTCAGGAAAAAACGCATACGCACTTTTTGGCCAACCAAGCAAGCTTGCAAAGGAAATCTGCACTACAATGAAGTCTCACTTCCCCCCGGACAAAAGGGCCATCTGAAAAAAGTGTAAAATCCAGAAAGGCAGGACAGGCCATGTAGAACTGGGAGCCTTGTTATGCTGATGGGAGGGATGTAAATTGCCAACCGCCACTGGGGAGAAGTGTATGGTGTTTCCTGAAACATCTAAAAAACAAAGCAACAGAGCCTAGGGCACTTCCACTTATGGTCCTATAGCTTAGGGAAATTAAAATCAAAAAGACACAGCCACCCCAAATTTTGGGACAGCTCTGTTTACAAGAACCTCGTTTACGGTACAAGTTTAATATCGCAGAACGCGAAAAATGGATAAAGAATATGTGGTACTTACGTACAATGCAATATCACTCAGCAATGAAATCTATGTCATCAGGCCCGTAGCAGCATAATGAGTGGATTCAGGTATGATGATTCTAACTGAAATAAGTCACAGAGAAAAAGAAACATCATAAGATATCACTAATACACGGAATGTAAACTTGGCTATAGAGGAACTGGATTACAAAACAGAACAGGGCCTTAAATTTAGAAAACCAACTTATGCTTGCTTAAGGGGAAAAGTGAGTTGGGGTGCTGCATAAAACCAGAGATTGAAATGAGCACAGATAAAGTTCCTTAACCAAATATGGAATAGAAAAGAGCTACTCCTTGCTCAACGAAATGGACTCTACACCCCATATTAAATGCCTAAGAATGTACCTGACTAGTAAGTATCTTAAAACCTATGGATGGCTATGTCTCCGAAAGAGAATCAAGCGTCTGTACAGGGGCATAAATGCAGCAGTGATAGGATTGGAGAGGTTCGGTGAGCAAATGAAGACCCTTTGAAGTCATATTGCATAGTACCATTCCACGGGATTGAACTGTCCAGGTTTAAGGGATTCTTCCTTCAGCTAAAACATGCATGTGGAACCCAGAGTATGATCAACCGTGTGATCGGTAGACGTGTTCCAATATGTCTCAGTTCTCATCCTCTGGTACTCGGGTTCAACATTCCAGACGCTTTACTAACACTCTCCCGACTTTTAGATTCAGTGCCTTTAACCTCCTGTTTGGCCCAGTTTGCAATTTCTGCGGAAGATGAACAGGAATAGGGAGAACCAATGAGAGACTAGCTGGAGGTGTCTGGACGGGCAAATTTAACTCTCATTTCCCACCAGGAAGAGGAATTAACCAAAGGCTCAGCGTGCTGTGCCGGCACCAGATTAGGGCCTGAAGCAATCCTGCGGTGTTGCGGACAGCTCCCAAGAAAGCGAGTTGAAGAAAGGAGCTCAGGGGCACTGTAATTCACAAACCTGCAGAGTTATAAATGACAGCTATCGTCCAAAAATATACTGAAGTAAGGCTGCCAAGAGGACTTGAAAGCGGGGCAGAATTGCAGGAAACCGATTTCAGGAGGTAGACTGGAATTACATTTAAAGCATAGGAAAAGAGGCAGAACGTCCACAATGATGCACGTGGCCAAAAAGTGCGTATGCGTTTTTTCCTGAATGTATTCAAGAAAAAACGCATACGCACTTTATGGCCAACCAAGCAAGCTTGCAAAGGAAATCTGCACTACAATGAAGTCTCACTTCCCCCTGGTCAAAAGGGCCATCTGAAAAAAGTGTAAAATCCAGAAAGGCAGGACAGGCCATGGAGAACTGGGAGCCTTGTTATGCTGATGGGCGGGATGTAAATTGCCAACAGCCACTCCGGAGAAGTGTATGGTGTTTCCTGAAACATCTAAAAAACAAAGCAACAGAGCCTAGGGCACTTCCACTTATGGTCCTATAGCTTAGGGAAATTAAAATCAAAGAGACACAGCCACCCCAAATTTTAGGACGGCTCTGTTTACAAGATCCTCGTTTACGGTACAAGTTCAATAGCGCAGAAAGGAAAAATGGATAAAGAAGTTGTGGTACTTACGTACAATGCAATATCACTCAGCAATGAAATCTATGTCATCAGGCCCGTAGCAGCATAATGAGTGGATTCAGGTATGATGATTCTAACTGAAATAAGTCACACAGAAAAAGAAACATCATAAGATATCACTAATACACGGAATGTAAACATGGCTACACAGGAACTGGATTAGAAAACAGAACAGGGCCTTAAATTTAGAAAACCAACTTATGCTTGCTTAAGGGGAAAGGTGAGTTGGGGTGCTGCATAAAACCAGAGATTGAAATGAGCACAGATAAAGTTCCTTAAGCCAAATATGGAACAGACAAGAGCTACTCCTTGCTCAACGAAATGGACTCAGCACCCCATATTAAATGCCTAAGAATGTACCTGACTAGTAAGTATCTTAAAACCTATGGATTGCTATGTCTCCGAAAGAGAATCAAGCGTGTGTACAGGGGCATAAACGCAGCAGTGATAGGATTGGAGAGATTCGGTGAGCAAATGAAGACCCTATGAAGTCATATTGCATGGTACCCATTCCACGGGTCTCAACTCTCCAGGTTTAAGGGATTCTTCCTTCAGCTAAAACATGCATGTGGAACCCAGAGTATGATCAACCGTGTGATTGGGAGACGTGTTCCAATATGTCTCATTTCTCATCCTCTGGTACTCGGGTGCAACATTCCAGACGCTTTACTAACACTCTCCCAACTCGGAGAGTCAGTGCCTTTAACCTCCTGTTTGGCCCAGTTTGCAATTTCTGTGGAAGATGAACAGGAATAGGGAGAACCAATGAGAGACTAGCTGGAGGTGTCTGGACAGGCAAATTTAACTCTCATTTCCCACCAGGAAGAGGAATTAACCAAAGGCTCAGCATGCCGTGCCGGAACCAGATTAGGGCCTGAAGCAAACCTGCGGTGTTGCGGCCAGCTCACAAGAAAGCGAGTTGAAGAAAGGAGCTCAGCGGCACTGTAATTCACAAACCTGCAGAGTTATAAATGACAGCTATCGTCCAAAAATATACTGAAGTAAGGCTACCAAGAGGACTTGAAAGCGGGGCAGAATTGCGGGAAACCAATTTCAGGAGGTAGACTGCAATTGCATTTAAAACATAGGAAAAGAGCAGAACGTCCACAATGATGCATTTGGCTAAAAAGGGCGTATGCGTTTTTTCCTGAATATATTCAGGAAAAAACGCATACGCCCTTTTTGGCCAACCAAGCAAGCTTGCAAAGGAAATCTGCACTACAATGAAGTCTCACTTCCCCCTGGTCAAAAGGGCCATCTGAAAAAAGTGTAAAATCCAGAAAGGCAGGACAGGCCATGGAGAACTGGGAGCCTTGTTATGCTGATGGGCGGGATGTCAATTGCCAACAGCCATTCGGGAGAAGTGTATGGTGTTTCCTGAAACATCTAAAAAACAAAGAAACAGAGCTTAGGGCACTTCCACTTATGGTCCTATAGCTTAGGGAAATTAAAATCAAAAAGACACAGCCACCCCAAATTTTGGGACAGCTCTGTTTACAAGAACCTCGTTTACGGTACAAGTTTAATATCACAGAAAGCGAAAAATGGATAAAGAAGTTGTGGTACTTACGTACAATGCAATATCACTCAGCAATGAAATCTATGTCATCAGGCCCATAGCAGCATAATGAGTGGATTCAGGTATGATGATTCTAACTGAAATAAGTCACACAGAAAAAGAAACATCATAAGTTATCACTAATACACGGAATGTAAACTTGGCTACACAGGAACTGGATTACAAATCAGAACAGGGTCTCAAATTTAGAAAACCAACTTATGCTTGCTTAAGCAAAAAGGTGAGTTGGGGTGCTGCATCAAACCAGAGATTGAAATGAGCACAGATAAAGTTCCTTTAGCCAAATATGGAATAGACAAGAGCTACTCCTTGCTCAACGAAATGGACTCAACACCCCATATTTAAAGCCTAAGAATGTACCTGACTAGTAAGTATCTTAAAACCTATGGATTGCTATGTCTCTGAAAGAGAATGAAGCGTGTATACAGGGGCATAAACGCAGCAGTGATAGGATTGGAGAGGTTCGGTGAGCAAATGAAGACCCTTTGAAGTCATATTGCATGGTACCCATTCCACGGGTCTCAACTCTCCAGGTTTAAGGGATTCTTCCTTCAGCTAAAACATGCATGTGGAACCCAGAGTATGATCAACCGTGTGATCGGGAGACGTGTTCCAATATATCTCAGTTCTCATCCCCTGGTACTCGGGTGCAACATTCCAGACTCTTTACTAACACTCTCCCGACTTGGAGAGTCAGTGCCTTTAACCTCCTGTTTGGCCCATTTGCAATTTCTGCGGAAGATGAACAGGAATAGGGAGAACCAATGAGAGACTAGCTGGAGGTGTCTGGACGGGCAAATTTAACTCTCATTCCCACCAGGAAGAGGAATTAACCAAAGGCTCAGCGTGCCGTGTCGCAACCAGATTAGGGCCTGAAGCAATCCTGCGGTGTTGCGGCCAGCTCACAAGAAAGCGAGTTGAAGAAAGGAGCTCAGGGGCACTGTAATTCACAAACCTGCAGAGTTATAAATGACAGCTATCGTCCAAAAATATACTGAAGTAAGGCTGCCAAGAGGACTTGAAAGCGGGGCAGAATTGCAGGAAACCGATTTCAGGAGGTAGACTGCAATTGCATTTAAAGCATAGGAAAAGAGCAGAACGTCCACAATGATGCATTTGGCCAAAAAGGGCGTATGCGTTTTTTCCTGAATATATTCAGGAAAAAACGCATACGCCCTTTTTGGCCAACCAAGCAAGCTTGCAAAGGAAATCTGCACTACAATGAAGTCTCACTTCCCCCTGGTCAAAAGGGCCATCTGAAAAAAGTGTAAAATCCAGAAAGGCAGGACAGGCCATGGAGAACTGGGAGCCTTGTTATGCTGATGGGCGGGATGTCAATTGCCAACAGCCATTCGAGAGAAGTGCATGGTGTTTCCTGAAACATCTAAAAAACAAAGCAGCGGAGCATAGGGCACTTCCACTTATGGTCCTATAGCTTACGGAAATTAAAATCAAAAAGACACAGCCACCCCAAAGTTTGGGATGGCTCTGTTTACAAGATCCTCGTTTACAGTACAAGTTCAATATCGCAGAAAGTGAAAAATGGATAAAGAAGTTGTGGTACTTACGTACAATGCAATATCACTCAGCAATGAAATCTATGTCATCAGGCCCGTAGCAGCATAATGAGTGGATTCAGGTATGATGATTCTAACTGAAATAAGTCACACAGAAAAAGAAACATCATAAGATATCACTAATACACGGGATGTAAACTTGGCTACACAGGAACTGGATTACAAAACAGAACAGAGTCTCAAGTTTAGAAAACCAACTTATGCTTGCTTAAGGGGGAAGGTGAGTTGGGGTGCTGCCTAAAACCAGAGTTTGACATTAGCACAGATAGTGTTCCATAAGCCAAATATGTAATAGACAAGACCTACCCCTTGCTCAACAAAATGGACTCAACAATGAGGTATCACCTCACAGCTGATAGAATGGGCATCATCAGAAAATCTACAAACAAAAAATGCTGGAAAGGGTGTGGAGAAAAGGATCCCTCTTCCACTATTGTTGGGAATATAAATTGATACAGTCACTGGAGAACAATATGGAGTTCTTAAGAAACTAACAATAGAATTACCATATGATACAGTAATCCCAGTACTGGACATATACCCAGACAAAACCATAAATCAAAAAGAGACATTCACCGCAATGTTCATTGCATCACTATTTACAATATCGAGGTAATGGAAGCAACCTAAATGCCCACAGACAGACGAATGCATAAAGCTGTGGTACATATATAAAATGGAATATTACTAAGCCATGAAAAGGAATGAAATTGGGTCATTTGTAGAGACGTCGATGGGTCTAGAGACTGTCATACAGAGTGAAGTAAGTCAGAAAGAGAAAAACAAATCTTGTATATTCATGCATATATGTGGAACCTAGAAAAACTGTACAGATTAACCATTTTGCAAGGCATAAATAGAGCAACAGATGTAGACAACAAATGTATGGACAACAAGGGGGGAAAGCTGTTGGGGGGGTGGTGGTGGGAGGAGTTGAGAGACTGGGATTGGCATGTATACATTTATATGTATAAAATAGATAACCAATAAGAACCTGCTGTATAAAAATATAAAATAAAATTCAAAATTGAAAAGAAATAAAATTTAAAAAATAAAACAGAAAAAACAATTATTCCCTTCACATACATGTATTTATATGAATAAATTATTTCCATGCTTATATCTGTAAATACAAAAAAGAGGAATAAAATCTACCTTGAACCAAAAATGAAAAAGAGAAAAAAAACACAGAACCCACCAGTTCCACAGAGGAAAACCGTATCAGGGCACTTGCTCCAGTTGTAAACAATTCTGAAGTTGGTCAGTGGTGGGGAATCGTCTCCCATTCAGCCAGCAGCCCCCACGCAACAAGCGTCCTCATTGCAAAGCTGGGGCACCGTGCCGAGGCATCTGTGAGTAAACGTGAGTTGAGCCCCAGGCCAGTTGCTGCTGAACTATTCCCACCCATCCCAAGTAAAACACCTGAATATATACAAGGACTTGAAAGCCTAGAGGAAGGGCCATAGAGCCACACGAGTGACAGCATGCCGGCCGACTTGGTGCCTGCAGGCCAGCCAGGATGGTCCTGGCCCTGGGTGCTCTTCTGGAAGATTTCCATTTCCCTGCCTGAGATACCCGTCCTGTCCCTGCCCCCACTGCTTTTTTCCTTCCTCACCTCTGCCCAGGGAGAAATTCCAGCAGCAGGTATGGGTGACACATCCTCTTCTTTAGCAGGTGGCAGCCTGGCAACTGCTGCAGAAAGTCCAGCAGAGCTCCACTCACACTGGGCCACCCACAAAGCCGTGGCCTCTCACTCCCTCCCACCAGCCCAGCCCCGAGACTGCTGATAGGGCAGAGAAAATGGCGTCAGGCACGGCTGCAGGGGCTCTTGCTGCCTGGAGTGGTATTTATATTGATCTCAACCCTGGCACACCTGGGGAGGGCTGGCCGGCACGGTAAGGCTGCCCAGGTAGCCAATCATCACCCCTCAGGGGCTCACAGTTGCAGAAAATGGAACTTGCTGAACCGGCCAGGTCCAAGGAACAGGTGTGGGCTCCTGAGAGTCAGGATAGACAAGGGGCTGCAGCTTTGGCTTGTTTTCTAATCATTTTATCTGGCCCATGAGTGGGAGACAACTTCAAGAAAACCCTCTCCTAATGAGAGGAACCCAGGAGTCAGGGAGAGGAGGAGTGGGTGGTGGTTGGAGACAGAGGCCTGGTGCCCTGGGTGCAGTGGAAGTCTCTGGAAGACCAGGTGGAGGGAGGCCGCACAGAGTGATGCCCAGGGTCACAGACCTGTCGGAGCTGCTGTTTGTTAGTTCAAGTCCTGCTCTGAGGTGCTCTGTGTCAGCTCTGAGCGACAGGTGAGCTGGGGGTGCTCTTCAATGAGGGCTATGTGCACGGTTCCTGTGTGCCCAGCCCTGCCACGGTACCTGCAAGGGTAGCTCTGTATCCTGGGAGGGGCCTGACCACGAGAGCCCCGTGGGCTGGGGTGGGGGGTGGGGTACCTGCCCAGGTGAGCTCCATATTCTGGGATTGGTCTGACCACGAGAGCCCCATGGGCTGCTGGGGACCTGGTAAAGGATGTCAGGACAGTCAGTGAAGCCACCGAGGATATACCTCCAGTTGCTCCTAATTCCTACACCCTGCTGGTCATTCTACCAACCACCAGGACATGGTATTCTGTATTAGTCTTCAATGATGCCTTCTTTTGTATTCCATTAGTCCCAGAGTCACAAGAAATTTTGGCTTGTGAGTGGCAGGACTCAACATACAACTAAAACAATACTTCCGGGCCGTCTTGCCCCAAGGGTTCAAAAATTCCCACACTATCTTTGGGGAAACCTTAGCTAAAGACCTAAAAGTTCTACCTCTGGAAAAGGAAACCCTCCTTCAGTACTCAGACGACATTCTGATTGCCAGCCCTACTAAGGAGGCCTCTGAACTACCAAGCCAATAAAGGATAGAAGTTGTCCAAGAAAAAGCTCAAATATCACAGACTGCAGTGACCTGCCTGGGCTTCATTCTCACAGAAGGTCGGAGAAGCCCATCCCAGGAAAGGGAAGAAACCATTTTCGGCCTTACCCCTTTCTAAAACTAGAAGACAGCTTAGGGGTTCCTGGGGAGGCCAGGGTTTGCTGCTTCTGGATCCCTAACTACAGTCTACTAGCTGGACCTCTATATGAAACACTGAAAGGAAAAGATGATGATCCTTTTGAACAGAATCCAGAAGTGGCCTTTCAAGAATGGAAAGAGCAGTCAATTCAGACCCTTGCCCTGGAACTCCCTAATTTAGCTAAACCCTTTGACCTTTACATTCCCGGTGATAGGTGAATCGCCATTGGAGAATTAGTGCAAAAACTGGGACCACTTGAAATGGAACAATGCAAGAATGCCATCCAGGTAGGATAAACTACGGTCACCAAGGGGCTTGGCCCACTGCCGCATCTGGCCAAGATACTGGCGGTATCTAAAAACCTGGAAATCAGCAGCCCAAAAGGCCACCTCCCTCCTAAGGGAAAAGGACCCCACGTGGTGATCCTAACCACCAACCATGCCCTGAAGTTGCAGGGTTTGCTCCGTGGGCACACCAACCTCGAGTGAGGAGGCCCTCCAACTCCAACATCCAGAGAGATAACTGGGGGCAACAGGGCACCATGACGACTCGTGTGAACATCACTTGACCTGGAGTTTCTCTCATAAAACAACAAGAGTGTGTCCCAAAAGAGTAGACTACTGCTTGCAGGACTTCCTGCACCCAGAGGGGAGCTAATAATCTTGGCGGGGGAACCGTATATCACACTGTCACCATAGAAAAGCCTACAGACACCGTGATGATGGTGGCCAATAAGACCGGCTGGACTCCTGTTTACTTCAAAAGGCTGTTGACTCAGTGGCCATCATGGTCCTTGATCACCACTGACCCTGGACTGCCTGGGAGTTGTGCGGGCAGGGCTCTGACACCTGGTGCTGTTTGTACGTTAATTCAGGGGCCTAATTGAAGAAAGCACAGACTACTGTTCAGAGCATCTAGGCTGGCAGAAACGGTCAGCCTAAGGTGGCCGAACAAATGTGGGGCGGGGTGAAACCGGCCCCCACAGCGTCTCTGCACATCTCTTTCCTGGACCCTTAAAGGTCATTAGAATCTATAACGCTTCCAATGCTGGTGCTCAGGTGGACGAGCAGGGAGGCAGGGGGCCTGGGGACAATCAACGTCACCTGGAGGCTGCTGGGGAGAAGCTCTGACCCTCGCCCCTTGGTATGAGGGCTCCCAACTCAGCACTCAGCAGTTACAGAAGAAGGGTCTGCACCCTCAGCACTCCAAGAATGAGGAACGGGACAAAAGGCAGAGGAGGGGTTTGTCCCCAGCAAAGCCCATTAAAAATCCCTGGGAGATAAAAATAGAATCTGGGCAATAAAGTCAAGTCTGACCTTTTTTATCCTTTGTGCTTTGTCTAATTTCATGTGCTCCTAGGGTCCCGCATGCAGAGGTTCCACACCCGGCACTTCAGACCAGATTTCCTAGTGCAGAATGGCTGGGTCGACACCTAAGCTCCTGGGGCCCAGTGCAGACTCCGCGATATAGAGCCTGAGCTGCAGCCAACCCGGCCCTCGAGAGCTCCGCCCCCTCCCTCCCACTGACTCTGACAGGATCTCTACACAGCAGCCCAGCCCACAGCCCACAGGGTAGTGCATGCTCTCACCTCTCCATTCTCTGATCAAAATATAAAGTTTCCTTTGCTTGTGAACCAAACTCAGTCTCGATCTGTTGGCCCCAATGACACTGCACAGGGGGACACTTGTTGGGGTCCACTCTGGAGGATCAGTAACAGAAATTGAGACTATTGTAACCTCAATGAACAGATGTGTGAGCCAAACTGTAGTTAACATAGAACAGTGTATAAGGCTCGGGTAAAATAAGATGTTTCTAATGATTCCATTGGCTATTTCCATCACTTTATTATAAGCAAGTTCAGTGAAAAGGTTTGTCTTATTTGTCAGGTCAATATTAGAGAAACGAAGTGATTTCTTTCCAAGGATGTACATCTAATAATCTTGGTTAAAGCTTCAATCTTGTTTTAAATGCTTTTCCATTGAAAATGATACCTCTCTTTCAGCTCCCCCATTTCTGAGAAGTATAAAATCTTATAATTTATTATTACCAAAGCGGAAAGGTGGGAGGAGGGATAAATTAACAGTTTGGGATTAACACATACACACTGCTATGTATAAAATAGATCATCAACAAGGAACTACTGTATAGCACAGGGAACTACACTCAACATTTTGCAATAACCTATAAGGGGAAATAATCTGAAAAAGAATAGATATTTTTATTGACATCATCTATCAATGACAGTTAAAGTGTAACCTAGGGGAAGCTGGTGGTGAGTGCTTCTGACCCTGAAGACTTCAATCATCTAAAGTTTGGACTCTGCCTACTTCCCAAGGCCCTTAATGAACATATGTGTAGCCGTAGCTTAAAAAATTCCCCAGTTTGGTTTTCGGGGAGACACTGATTTTGAAAAAGCCCTGGTGTTCTCCTTACATGAATGGGACTCTTCCTACTGCTAAAACATGTCTGTCACACCCAGAGGATGGTATACCGTCTGATCGGGAAGAGTTTGGAAAAGGCATCTCATCTCCTCATCTCCTGGTGCTCGGGTTCACCCATCCAGCGTCTTTACTAACAGTCTCCCCACTTGGAGATGGCAGCACTGTCAACATCCTGTTGCGTACAGTTTGGAATTTGTCCAGAGGATGAAGCGGAAGGATGAGGAACAATGAGAGACAAGTCCTAGGTGTTCAGACAGGCACATGTCACTCTAATTTCCAATCAGGAAGATGAATTGACCAAAGGCTAGGGTTGCCCATGGAAACAGTATAGGGCTTGAGGAAATCCCACTGCTTTGTGGCCAGTTCCCATAAACACAAGTTGAACAATGGAACTCAGGGACAGTAAAATTCACGAAACTGCAGAGTTGAAAATATCCATCACTGAAAAATGTCTTGAGGAAAGTCAGAGAAAAGGACTTGTAAGCAAGGGAGAATGGCAGGAAAGGGATTTGAGGAGGTAGAAAGGACTCGCCATTAAGCACAAGAAAAGGAGCTGAACATTGCCAACATTGCAGTTGGCCAAAAAGGGTGTATGCGTTTTTTTCTGTATATATTCAAGAAAAGGGCATACACTTTTTTAGCCAACCAAACAGGTGGGCACTGGAAGTCAATACTACAAGAGATATCACTTCGCATCAGTCAGAAGAGCCATCCTCATAAAGCGTAAACAACAAAAATGCAGGACAGGGCAAGGAGAAGAGGGAGCCCTGTGAGACTTATAGTGGAAATGTATATTGCCAACGGCCATTCTGGAGAAGTGTATTGTGTTTACTAAAGCATCTAAAAAATGAGCTACAGAGCATAGGGCACTTGCACTCATGGGCGTATATCTTGGGAAAAACAAAAATCGAGAGGACACAGGCACCCCAATGTTTACCCTCTCTCTGTTTAAAAGATCCTCGACTAGGATATAACTTAAATGTCTCTGGAGAGAAAAAATGGATAGAGATGTGGTACTTAGGTAGAGTGGAATATTATTCAGCCTGGAAATCAATGAAATATGGCCAGTTGTAACAACTCCGGAGGAGTTACGTATGATCATTCTAAGTGACATAATTCAAAAAGAAAAAGACACATATCATAAGATATCACTTAAAGGTGGAATCCAAAATGGCTACACATGAAATAAATTACAAAACAAAAACATAGTCAAATATGTAGAAAACACGCATAAGGCTGCTAAACGGGAAAGGTGGGGAGGGGTGAGGCATCATCCAGGAGGTTGAAATTAGCAAAGATACCATTCCAAATACCAAACTGATAATCAACAAGGCCTACACAGTAGCTAAAAGAACTGCACTCAGCACACTCAAGTCACCGGAAAAGAATATATACGACTGGTAAGAATCTGAAAAAGAATTTACTGATGTCTCTCTGTACGTGAATCAAGTGGATATACAGCAGCAAGAAACAGAGCTTTGAAAATCAGCTGTAACCAATATAGTAATAAATTGAAAAAAATAAACGACAGAGAGAAAACCTCTTACAACTTTTCCTCAGGGCCGGTGATGCAACATGGATTGAACACATCTAGACCCACAGCAGGATGAGACATAAGGCTGGAAACTGTTTGCACTAAGAGAAATGTGAGGGTGGGCGAGGAAATGCACACCCTTTAAAGTAATACTACCTGGTACCCATTCAATGGGTCCCAAATCTGCAGGTTCAAGGGATCTTCCTACAGCTAAAACATGCATGGAAAACCCAGAGGACTGTACACCATGTGATCGGGAGATGTGTCTAAAATGCAGCTCATTTATCCTCTCCTGGTGCTCCTGTTCACCATTCCAGCCACGTTACTTAGAATCTCCCCACTTGGAGAATCAGCACATTTCAACTTCTGTTTCACACATTTTGCAAATTGTGAGGAGGATGAACGGGAAGAGGGGGAACCAATGAGAGAATAGTTGTAGGGGTTCGGACGGGCACATATCACTCTAATTTCCCATTAAGAATAAGAATTAAAAAAAGGCTCAGCCCGCCTCGCCCGAGCCAAAATAGGGCCTGAAGCAATCCTGCGGGTTTGAGGCCAGCTCACAAAAGAGCAATTTAAAAAATGGAGCTCAGGGTCACTGCAATTCACAAACCTGCAGAGTTATAAATGAAAACTAACGTCCAAAAATATGTTGAGGTAAGGCAAAGAAGAGGATCTGAATGCAAGACAGAATTGCAAGAAACAGATTTCAAGAGATAGATTGGACTCATCTTTAAAGCACATGAAAAGCGGCAGATTTTCGACAATGATGCAGTTGGCCCAAAAGGGCGTATGCGTTTTTTCCTGATTATATCCAGGAAAAAACGCATACGCACTTTATGGGGAACGAAGCAAGCAAGCAATGCAAATGTGCACAACAAAGAAGTCTCATTTCCCACTGGTCAAAAGGGCCATCCTAAAAAATTGTAAAAACCAGAAATGCAGGACAGGCCATGGAGAACAGGGAGCCTTTATACGCTGATGGGCAGTGTGTGAACTGCCGAGAGCCACTCTGGAGAAGTGTATGGTGGTTCCTAAATCATCTAAAAAACAGAGCTACAGAGCATAGGACACTTCCAATCATGGGAGTATATCTAGGGAAGTCTAAAAATCAACAAGACACAAGCACACCACAGTTTAGGGCTACTCTGTTTACAAGAACCTCAACTTCAGTACACCTTAAATATCCCAGGAAAGAGAACAATGGATAAAGAAGATGTGGTACTTATGTACAATGGAATATCTCTTCACCATGATATCAATGTAATAAGGCTAGTAGAAGGATAAAGAGTGGATTTAGGTCCGATAATACTACTTGAAATAAGTCAAACAGAAAAAGAAACATATCATAAGATATCACTTATAGAGGGAGGGTAAATATGGCTGCACAAGAAATGAATTACAGAACAGAACAGTGTCTCACATTTAGAAAACACACTTATTTCAGCTTAAGGGGAAAGGAGAGGTGGGGTGATGCATAAAACCAGAGTTTGAAATTAGCACAGATACCGTTCAATAAACCAAATAGATATTAGACAAGATCAACACCTTGCTCAATGAACTGGCCTCAACACACCCTATACACCGCAGGGAAATATATCTGAGTAATAAGAATCTTAAAACCCATGTATTGATATATCTCCATAAGGGAATCAAGTGTGTGCAGAGCGGCACAAACACAGCAGTGAAAATGAGCTAAACCCCATTATAGAAATAAATTTTAAAAACAAAACGCAGAAACAATGAAAGAGAGAAAAATTCTTACAAAATTCGCTCAGGGGCTGTGATGCAACCTGGAATGACCACATATAAACCCACAGCTGGATAAGACATAAGGCTGGACACTAGGGGCTGAGAGGATTGGTGAGCTTTGGTGAGCAACTGCCAAAAGTTTCATGCAATACTTCATGCTACTCATGCCAAGGGTCCCAACACTCCAGGGTGAAGGGAATCTTCCTACAGCTAAACCATGCTTGGGAAACCCAGCGACTGGTATACCATATGATCGGGAAAGGTTTCTAAAACGCACCTCATTTTTCCTCTCCTGGGGCTCCGGATCGACATTCCAGCCGCTTTACTAAAAATATCCCCACATGGAGAGTCAATGCCTTTAAGTTCTGGTATCGCACAGTCTGCAGTTAGTGCGGAGGATGAAAGGGAATAGGGGGAACCAGTGAGAAACTAGATGTAGCGGTTTCAATGGGCACATGTCACTCTAATTTCACATCAGTAAGAAGAATAACCCTAACCCTAACCCTTCCCCGAAGCTTTCCCCTCACCCGTCCCCTAATCCTAACACGTATGCTCACACTAACCCGCGCCCTCACATGTACGCTCCCCCTAAACTGCTGTCATACCATCACATGGACCCTAAACCGTCCCCGTCCCCTAACCCTAACCCTAGCCCGAACCCTAACCCTAACCCTTCCCCGAAGCCTTCCCCTCACCCGTCCCCTAATCTTAACCCGTACGCTCACACTAACCCGCGCCCTCACACATATGCTCCCCCTAAACCGTTGTCGTACCCTCACCTGGACCCTCAACCGTCCCCGTCCCCTAACCCTAACCCTAGCCTGAACCCTAACCCTAACTCTTCCCAAAAGCCTTCCCCTAACCCGTCCCCTAATCCTAACCCGTACGCTCACACTAACCCGCGCCCTCACACGTACGCTCCCCCTAAAGCGTTGTCGTACCCTCACCTGGACCCTAAAACGTGCCCGTCCCCTAACCCTAACCCTAGACCGAACCCTAACCCTAACCCTTCCCCGAAGAATTCCCCTCACCTGTCCCCTAATCCTAACCCGTACGCTCACACTAACCTACGCCCTCACACGTACGCTCCCCCTAAAGCTCTGTCGTACCCTCACCTGCACCCTAAACCGTCCCCGTCACCTAATCCTAACCCTAGCCTGAACCCTAAACCTAAACCTTCCCCGAAGCCTTCCCCTCACCCGTCCCCTAATCCTAACCCGTACGCTCACAGTAACCTGCGCCCTCACACGTACGCTCCCCCTAAACCGTTGTCGTACCCTCACGTGGACCCTAAACCGTCCCCGTCCCCTCACCCTAACCCTAGCCCGAACCCTAACAATAACTCTTCCCCGAAGCCTTCCCCTCACACGTCCCCTAATCCTAACCCGTACGCTCACAGTAACCCGCGCCCTCACACGTACCATCCCCCTAAAGCGTTGTCGTACCCTCACCTGGACCCTAAACCGTCCCCGTCCCCTAACCCTAACCCTAAACCGAATCCTAACCCTAACACTTCCCCGAAGCCTTACCCTCACCCGTCCCCTAATCCTAACCCGTACGCTCACAGTAACACGTGCCCTCACACGTACGCTCCCCCTAAACCGCTGTCGTACCCTCAACTGGACCCTAAACCGTCCCCGTCCCCTAACCCTAACCGTAGCCCGAACCCTAACCCTAACACTTCCCCGAAGACTTCCCCTCACCCGGCCCGTAATCCTAACCCGTACGCTCACAATAACCCGCGCCCGCACACGAACAGGCCCCCTAAACCGTTGTCGTACCCTCACCTGTACCCTAAACCGTCCCCATCCCCTAACGCTAACCCTAGCCCGAACACTAAACCTAACCCTTCCCCGAAGCCTTCCCCTCACCCGTCCCCTAATCCTAACCTGTACGCTCACACTAACCTGCGCCCTCACACGTACGCTACCCCTAAACCATTGTCGTACCCTCACCTGGACCCTAAACGGTCCCCGTCCCCTAACCCTAACCCTAGCCCGAACCCTAACCCTAACCCTTCCCGGAAGCCTTCCCCTCACCTGTCCCCTCATCCTAACCCGTACGCTCACACTAACCCACGCGCTCACACGTACGCTGCCCCTAAACCGTTGTCGTACCCTCACCTGGACCCTAAACCGTCCCCATCCCCTAACCCTAACCCTAGCCCGAACCCTAACGCTAACCCTTCCCCGAAGCCTTCCCCTCACCCGTCTCCTAATCCTAACCCGTACGCTCACACTGACCCGCGCCCTCACATGTACGCTCCCCTTAAAGCGTTGTCGTACCCTCTCCTGGACCCTAAACCGTCCCCGTCCCCTAACCCTAACCCTAGCCCGAACACTAAACCTAACCCTTAACCGAAGCCTTCCCCTCACCCGTCCCCTAATCCTAACCCGTACGCTCACACTAACACGCGCCCTCACACGTACGCTCCCCCTAAACCTCTGTCGTACCCTCACCTGGACCCTAAACCGTCCCCGACCCCTAAACCTAAACCTAGCCTGAACGCTAACCCTACACCTTCCCCGAAGTCTTCCCCTCACCCGTCCCCTAATCCTAACCCGTACACTCACACTAACCCGCGCCGTCACACATACGCTCCCCCTCAACCGTTGTCGTACCCTCACCTGGACCCTAAACCATCCCCATCCCCTAACCCTAACCCTAGCCCGAACCATAACCCTAACCCTTCCCCGAAGCCTTCCCCTCACCGGTCCCATAATCCTAACCCTTACGGTCACACTAACCCACGCCCTCACACGTACGCTCCCCATAAACCGTTGTCGTACCCTCACCTGGACCCTAAACCAACCCCGTCCCCTAATCCTAACCCTAGCCCGAACGGTAACCCTAACCCTTCCCCGAAATCTTCCCCTCACCCGTCCCCTAATCCTAACCCGTATGTTCACACTAACCCGCCCCTCACACGTACGCTCCCCCGAAACCGCTATCGTACCATCACCTGGACCCTAAACCGTACCCGTTCCCTAACCCTAACCCTAGACCGAACCCTAACCCTAACCCTTCCCCGAAATCTTACCCTCACCCGTCCCCTAATCCTAACCCGTACCCTCACACTAACCCGCGCCCTCACACATTAGCTCCCCCTAAACCGTTGTTGTACCCTCACCTGGACCCTAAACCGTCCCTGTCCCCTAACCCTAACCCTAGCCCGAACACTAACCCTAACCCTTCCCCGAAGCCTTCCCCTCACCCGTCCCCTAATCCTAATCCGTACGCTCACACTAACCCTCGCCCTCACACGTACGCTACCCCTAAACCGTTGTCATACCCTCACCTGGACCCTAAACCGTCCCCGTCCCCTAACACTAACCCTAGCCCGAACCCTAACCCTAACCCTTCCCCGAAACCTTCCCCTCACCCGTCCCCTAATCCTAACCCGTACGCTCACACTAACCCGCGCCCTCACACGTACGCTCCCCCTAAACCGTTGTCGTACCCTCACCTGGACCCTAAACCGTCCCCGTCCCCTAACCCTAACCCTAGCCCAAACCGTAACCCTAACCCTTCCCCGAAGCCTTCCCCTCACCCATCCCCTAATCCTAACCCGTACGCTCACACTAACCCGCGCCCTCACACATACGCTCCCCCTAAACCGCTGTCGTACCCTCAACTGGACCCTAAACCGTCCCCGTCACCTAACCCTAACCCTAGCCCGAACTCTAACCCTAACCCTTTCACGAAGCCTTCCCCTCACCAGTCCCCTAATCCTATCCCGTACGCTCACACTAACCTGCGCCCGCATACGTACAGTTCCCCTAAACCGTTGTCGTACACTCACTTGGACCCTAAACCGTCCCCGTCCCCGTCCCCTAACCTTAGACCCAACCCTAACGCTAACCCTTCCCCGAAGCCTTCCCCTCACCCGTCCCCTAATCCTAACCCGTACGTTCACACTGACCCGCACCCTCACATGTACGCTCCCCCTAAAGCGTTGTCGTACCCTCACCTGGACCCTAAACCGTCCCCGTCCCCTAACCCTAACTCTAGCCCGAACACTAAACCTAACCCTTCCCCGAAGCCTTCCCCTCACCCGTCCCCTAATCCTAACCCGTACGCTCACACTAACCCGCGCCCTCACAGGTACGCAACCCCTAAACCGTTGTCGTACACTCACCTGGACCCTAAACCGTCCCCGTCCCCTAACCCTAACCCTAGCCCGAACCCTAACCCTAACCCTTCCCCGAAGCCTTCCCCTCACCCGTCCCCTAATCCTAACCCCTACGCTCACACTAACCCGCACCCTCACACGTACGCTCCCCCTAAACCTCTGTCGTACCCTCAAATGGACCCTAAACCGTCTCCGTCCCCTAACCCTAACCCTAGCCCGAACTCTAACCCTAACCCTTTCACGAAGCCTTCCCCTCACCCGTCCCCTAATCCTATCGCGTACGCTCACACTAACCCGCGCCCGCACACGTACAGTTCCCCTAAACCGTTGTCGTACACTCACTTGGACCCTAAACCGTCCCCGTCCCCGTCCCCTAACCCTAGCCCGAACCCTATCCTTAACCCTTCCCCGAAGACTTCCCCTCACCCGTCCCATGATCCTAACCCGTACGCTCACACTAACCCGCGCCCTTACACGTACGCTCCCCCTAAACTGCTGTCGTATCATCACATGGACCCTAAACCGTACCCATCCCCTAACTCTAACCCTAGCCCGAACCCTAACCCTAACCCTTCCCCGAAGCCTTCCCCTCACCCGTCCCCTAATCCTAACCCGTACACTCACACTAACCCGCGCCCTCACATGTATGCTCCCCCTGAACTGTTGTCGTACCCTCACCTGGACCCTCAACCGTCCCCGTCCCCTCACCCTAACCCTAGCCTGAACCCTAACCCTAACCCTTCCCAAAAGCCTTCCCCTAACCCGTCCCCTAATCCTAACCCGTACGCTCACACAACCCCGCGCCCTCACATGTACACTCCCCCTAAAGCGTTGTCGTACCCTCACCTGGACCCTAAAACGTGCCCGTCCCCTAACCCTAACCCTAGCCCGAACCCTAACCCTAACCCTTCCCCGAAACCTTCCACTCACCCGTCTCCTAATCCTAACCCGTACGCTCACACTAACCCGCGCCCTCACACGTACGCTACCCCTAAAGCGTTGTCGTACACTCACCTGGACCCTAAACCGTCCCCGTCCCCTAACCCTAACCCTAGCCCGAAACCTAACCCTAACGCTTCCCCGAAGGCTTCCCCTCACCCGTCCCCTAATCCTAACCCGTACGCTCACACTAACCCGCGCCCTCACACGTACGCTACCCCTAAACCGTTGTCATACCCTCACCTGGACCCTAAACCGTCCCCGTCCCCTAACCCTAACCCTAGCCCGAACCCTAACCCTAACCCTTCCCCGAAGCCTTCCCTTCACATGTGCCCTAATCCTAAACCGTACGCTCACACTAACCCGCGTCCTCACACGTGCTCTCCCCCTAAACCGTTGTCGTACCCTCACCTGGACCCTAAACCGTCTCGGTCCCCTAACCCTAACCCTAGCCCGAACCCTAACCCAAACACTTCCCCGAAGCCTTCCCCTCACCCGTCCTCTAATCCTAACCCGTACGCTCACACTAACCTGTGCCCTCACACGTACGCTCCCCCTAAACCACTCTCGTACCCTCAACTGTACCCTAAACCGTCCCAGTCCCCTAACCCTAACCCTAGCCGGAACCCTAAACCTAACACTTCCCCGAAGCCTTCCCCTCACCCGTCCCCTAATCCTAAACCTTACGTTCACACTAACCCACGCCCTCACACATACGCTCCCCCTAAACCGTTGTCGTACCCTCACCTGGACCCTAAATGGTCCCCGTCCCCTAAACCTAACCCTAGTCCTAGCCCAAACCCTAACCCTAACCCTTCCCCAAAGCCTTCCCCTCACCCGTCCCCTAATCCTAACCCGTACACTCACACTAACCCGTGCCCTCACACGTACGCTCCCCCTAAACCGTTGTCGTACCCTCACATGGACCCTAAACCGTCCCCGTCCCCTAAACCTAACCCTAGCCCGAACCCTAACCCTAACACTTCCCCGAAGCCTTCCCCTCACCCGTCCCCTAATCCTAACCAGTACCCTCACACTAACCCGCGCCCTCACAGGTACCCTCCCCCTAAAGCGTTGTCGTACCCTCACCTCGACCCTAAACCGTCCCCGTCCCCTAACCCTAACCCTAGCCCGAACCCTAAACCTAACCCTTCCCCGAAGCCTTCCCCTCACACTTCCCCTAATCCTAACTCGTACGCTCACACTAACACGCGCCCTCACACGTACGCTCCCCCTAAAACGTTGTCATACCCTCACCTGGACCCTAAACCGTCCCTTTCCACTAACCCTAACCCTAGCCCGAACACTAACCCTAACCCTTCCCCGAAGCCTTCCCCTCACACATCCCCTAATCCTAACCCGTACCCTCACACTAACCCGCTCCCTCACACGTACCCTCCCCCTAAAGCATTGTCGTACCCTCACCTGGACCCTAAACCGTCCCCGTCCCCTAACCCTAACCCTAGCCCGAACCCTAACCCTAACCCTTCCCCAAAGCCTTCCCCACACCCGTCCCCTAATCCTAACCCGTACGGTCACACTAACCCACGACCTCACATGTACGCTTCCCCTAAACTGTTGTCGTACCCTCACCTGGACCCTAAACCGTCCCCGTCCCCTAAACCTAACCCTAGCCCGAACCCTAACCCTAACACTTCCCCGAAGCCTTCCCCTCACCCGTCCCCTAATCCTAACCAGTACCCTCACACTAACCCGCGCCCTCACACGTACCCTCCCCGTAAAGCGTTGTCGTACCCTCACCAGGAACCTAAACCGTCCCCGTCCCCTAACCCTAACCCTAGCCCGAACCCTAACCCTAACCCTTCCCCGAAGCCTTCCCCTCACCCGTCCCCTAATTCTAACCCGTACGCTCACACTAACCCACGCCCTCACACGTACGCTCCCCCTAAACCGTTGTCATACCCTCACCTGGACCCTAAAGCGTCCCCGTCACCTAGCCCTAAGCCTAGCCAGAACACTAACCCTAACCCTTCCCCGAAGCCTTCCCCTCACCCGTCCCCTAATCCTAACCCATACGCTCACACTAACCCGCGCCCTCACACGTACCCTCCCCGTAAAGCGTTGTCGTACCCTCACCTGGACCCTAAACCGTCCCCGTTCCCTAACCCTAACCCAAGCCCGAACCCTAAACCTTACACTTTCCCGAAGCCTTCCCCTCACCCGTCTCCTAATCCTAACCCGTACGCTCACACTAACACGTGCCCTCACACATACGCTCACACTAAACCGTTCTCGTACCCTCACCTGGACCCTAAACCGTCCCCGTCCCCTAACCCTAACCCTAGCACGAACCCTAACCCTAACCCTTCCCCGAAGCCTTCCCCTCACCCGTCCCCTAATCCTAACCCGTACGCTCACACTAACGCACACCCTCACACATTCGCTCCCCCTAAACCGTTGTCGTACCCTCACCTGGACCCTAAACCGTCCCCGTCCCGTAACCCTAACACTAGCCTGAACCCTAACCCTAACTCTTCCCCGAAGCCTTCCTCTCACCCGTCCCATAATCCTAACCCGTACGCTCACACAAACCCGCGCGCTCACACGTACACTCCCCCTAAACCATTGTCGTACCCTCACCTGGAGCGAAAACGGTCCCCGTCCCCTAACCCTAACCCTATCCTGAACCCTAACCCTAACCCTTCCCCGAAGCCTTCCCCTCCCACGTCCCCTAATCCTAACCCGTACGCTGACACTAACCCGCGCCCTCACACGTACACTCCCCCTAAACCATTGTCGTACCCTCACCTGGAGCCAAAACGGTCCCCGTTCCCTAACCCTAACCCTAGCCCGAACCCTAACCCTAACCCTTCCCCGAAGTCTTCCCCTCACCCGTCCCCTAATCCTAAACTGTACGCTCACACTAAACCGCGCCCTCACATGTACGCTCCCCCTTAACTGTTGTCATACCCTCACCTGGACCCTAAACCGTCCCCATCCCCTAACCCTAACCCTAGCCCGAACCCTAAACCTAACACTTTCCTGAAGCCTTCCCCTCACCCGTCCCCTAATCCTAACTCGTACGCTCACACTAACACGCGCCCTCATACGTACGCTCCCCCTAAACCGTTGTCGTACCCTCACTTGGACCCTAAACCGTCCCCGTCCCCTAACCCTTACCCTAGCCCGAACCCTTCCACGAAGCTTTCCCCTCACCCGTCCCCTAATCCTAACCCGTACGCTCACACTAACCCACACCCTCACACATTCGCTCCCCCTAAACTGTTGTCGTACCCTCACCTGGACCCTAAACCGTCCCCGTCCCGTAACCCTAACTCTAGCCCGAACCCTAACCCTAACTCTTACCCGAAGCCTTCCCCTCACCCGTCCCCTAATCCTAACCCGTACGCTCACACTAACCCGCGCACTCACACGTACACTCCCCCTAAACCATTGTCGTACCCTCACATGGAGCGAAAACGGTCCCCGTCCCCTAACCCTAACCCTAGCCTGAACCCTAACCCTAACCCTTCCCCGAAGCCTTCCCCTCCCCCGTCCCCTAATCCTAACCCGTACACTGACACTAACCCACGCCCTCACACGTACACTCCCCCTAAACCATTGTCATACCCTCACCTGGAGCCAAAACGGTCCCCGTTCCCTAACCCTAACCCTAGCCCGAACCCTAACCCTAACTCTTCCCCGAAGCCTTCCCCTCACCCGTCCCCTAATCCTAACCTGTACGCTCACACTAACCCACGCCCTCACACGTACGCTCCGCCTAAACCATACTCGTACCTTCACCTGGACCCTAAACCGTCCCCGTCCCCTAACCCTAACCCTAGCCCGAAACCTAAACCTAACAATTCCCCGAAGCCTTCCCCTCATCCGTCCCCTAATCCTAACCAGTACGCTCACACTAACCCGCGCCCTCACACGTACGCTCCCCCTAAACTGTTGTCGTACCCTCACCTGGACCCTAAACCGTCCCCATCCCCTAACCCTAACCCTAGCCCAAACCCTAACCCTAACACTTCCCCGAAGTCTTCCCCTCACCCGTCCCCTAATCCTAACCCATACGCTCACACTAACCCGCGCCCTCACACGTACGCTCCCCGTAAACCGTTGTCGTAACCTCACCTGGACCCTAAACCGTCCCCGTCCCCTAACCCTAACCCTAGCCCGAACCCTAACCCTAAATCTTCCCCGAAGTCTTCCCCTCACCCGTCCCCTAATCCTAACCCGTACGCTCACACTAAACCGCGCCTTCACACGTACTCTCCCCCGAAAGCGTTGTCGTACCCTCACCTGGACCCTAAACCGTCCCCGTCCCCTAACCCTAACCCTAGCCCGAACCCTAACCCTAACCCTTCCCCGAAGCCTTCCCCTCACCCGTCCCCTAATCCTAACCCATACACTCACACTAACCGCGCCCTCACACGTACGCTCCCCGTAAACCGTTGTCGTACCCTCACATGGACCCTAAACCGTCCCCGTCCCCTAACCCTAACCCTTGCCCGAACCCTTCCACGAAGACTTCCACTCACCCGTCCCCTAATCCTAACCCGTACGCTCACACTAACCCGCAACCTCACACGTACGCTCCCCCGAAACTGTTGTCGTAACCTCACCTGACCCTAAACCGTCCCCGTCCCCTAACCCTAACCCTAGCCCGAACCCTAACCCTAACTCTTCCCCGAAGTCTTCCGCTCACCCGTCCCCGAATCCTAAACAGTACGCTCACACTAACCCGCGCCCTCACACGTACCCTCCCCCGAAAGCGTTGTCGTACCCTCACCTGGACCCTAAACCGTCCCCGTCCCCTAACCCTAACCCTAGCCCGAACCCTAACCCTAACCCTTCCCCGAAGCCTTCCCCTCACCCTTCCCCTAATCCTAACCCGTACACTCACACTAACCCGCGCCCTCACACGTACGCTCCCTCTAAACCGTTGTCGTACCCTCACATGGACCCTAAACCGTCCCCGTCCCCTAACCCTAACCCTAGCCCGAACCCTAACCCTAACTCTTCCCCGAAGTCTTCCGCTCACCCGTCCCCGAATCCTAAACAGTACGCTCACACTAACCCGCGCCCTCACACGTACGCTCCCCCTAAAGCGTTGTTGTAGCCTCACCTGGACCCTAAACCGTCCCCGTCCCCTAACCCTAACCCTAGCCCGAACCCTAACCCTAACGATTCCCCGAAGCCTGACACTCACCCGTCCCCAAATCCTAATCCGTATGCTAACACTAACACGCGCCCTCACACGTACGCTCCATCTAAAGCGTTGTCGTACCCTCACCTCGACCTTAAACCGTCCCGGTCCCCTAACCCTAACCCTAGCCCGAACCCTAACCCTAACCCTTCCCCGAAGCCTGACCCTCACCCGTACCCTAATCCTACCACGTACGCTAACACTAACCCAGGCCCTCACACCTACGCTCCCCCTAAAGCGTTGTCGTACCCTCACCTGGACCCTAACCCGTTCGCGTCCCCTAACCCTAACCCTAGCCCGAACCCTAACACTTACCCTTCCCCGAAGCCTGACCCTCACCCGTCCCCTAATCCTAACCCGTACGCAAACGCTAACCCATGCCCTCACACATACGCTCCCCCTAAAGCGTTGTCGTACCTTCACCTGGACCCTAAACTGTCCCCGACCCCTAAGCCTAACCCTAGACCGAACCCTAACCCTAAACCTTCCCCGAAACCTGACCCTCACCCGTCCCCTAATCCTAACCCGTACGCTAACGCTAACCCGCGCCCTCACACGTACGCTCCCCCTAAAGCATTGTCGTACCCTCACCTGGACCCTAAACCGTCCCCGTCCCTTAACCCTAACCCTACCCCGAACCCTAACCCTAACCCTTCCCAGAAACCTGACCCTCACCCGTCCTCTAATCCTAACCTGTACGCTAACACTAACCCGCGCCCTCACACGTACGCTCCCCCTAAAGTGTGGTTGTACCCTCACCTGAACCCTAAAGCGTCCCCGTCCCCTAAACCTAAACCTAGCCCGAACCCTAACCCTAACCCTACCCCAAAGCCTGACCCTCACCCGTCCCCTAATCCTAACCTGTACGCTAACACTGACATGCGCCCTCACAAGTAGGCTACCCCTAAAGCGTTGTCATACCCTAACCTGGACCCTCAACCGTCCCAGTCCCCGTCCCCTAACCCTAGCCCAAACCCTAACCCTAACCCTTCCCCGAAGCCTGACCCTCACCCGTCCCCTAATCCTAACCCGTACGCTCACACTAACCTGCGCCCTAACACGTACGCTCCCCCTAAATCGTTGTCGTACCCTCACCTGGACCCTAAACCGTCCCGGGCCCCTAACCCTAATCCTACCCCGAACCCTAACCCTAACACTTCCGCGAATCCTGACTCTCACCCGTACCATAATCCTATCACGTACACTAACACTAACCCACGCCCTCACACGTATGCTCCCCCTAAAGCGTTGTTGTACCCTCACCTGGACCCTAAACCGTCCCCGTCCCCTAACACTAACCTTAGCCCGAACCCTAACCCTAACCCTTTCCCGAAGCCTGACCCTCACCCTTACCATAATCCTATCACGTACACTAACACTAACCCACGCCCTCACACGTACGCTCCCCCTAAAGCGTTGTCGTACCCTCACCTGTACCCTAAACCGTCCCCGTCCCCTAACCCTAACCCTAGCCCGAACCCTAACCCTAACACTTCCCCGAAGCCTGACCCTCCCCCGTCCCCTAATCCTAACCCGTACGCTGACAATAACACGCGCCCTCACACGTACGCTCCCCCTAAAGCTTTGTCGTACCCTCACGTGGACCCTAAACCGTCGCCATCCCCTAACCCTAACCCTAGCCCGAACCCTAACCCTAACAATTCCCCGAAGCCTGAACCTCACCCATGCCCTAATCCTAACCCGTACGCTAACGCTAACCCGCGCCCTCACATGTACGCTCCCCCTAAAGCGTTGTCGTACCCTCACCTGGACCCTAAACCGTCCCCGTCCCCTAACCCTAACCCTAGCCCGAACCCTAACCCTAACCCTTCCCCGAAGTCTTCCCCTCACCCGTCCCCTAATCCTAAACTGTACGCTCACACTAAACCGCGCCCTCACATGTACGCTCCCCCTTAACTGTTGTCATACCCTCACCTGGACCCTAAACCGTCCCCATCCCCTAACCCTAACCCTAGCCCGAACCCTAAACCTAACACTTTCCTGAAGCCTTCCCCTCACCCGTCCCCTAATCCTAACTCGTACGCTCACACTAACACGCGCCCTCATACGTACGCTCCCCCTAAACCGTTGTCGTACCCTCACTTGGACCCTAAACCGTCCCCGTCCCCTAACCCTTACCCTAGCCCGAACCCTTCCACGAAGCTTTCCCCTCACCCGTCCCCTAATCCTAACCCGTACGCTCACACTAACCCACACCCTCACACATTCGCTCCCCCTAAACTGTTGTCGTACCCTCACCTGGACCCTAAACCGTCCCCGTCCCGTAACCCTAACTCTAGCCCGAACCCTAACCCTAACTCTTACCCGAAGCCTTCCCCTCACCCGTCCCCTAATCCTAACCCGTACGCTCACACTAACCCGCGCACTCACACGTACACTCCCCCTAAACCATTGTCGTACCCTCACATGGAGCGAAAACGGTCCCCGTCCCCTAACCCTAACCCTAGCCTGAACCCTAACCCTAACCCTTCCCCGAAGCCTTCCCCTCCCCCGTCCCCTAATCCTAACCCGTACACTGACACTAACCCACGCCCTCACACGTACACTCCCCCTAAACCATTGTCATACCCTCACCTGGAGCCAAAACGGTCCCCGTTCCCTAACCCTAACCCTAGCCCGAACCCTAACCCTAACTCTTCCCCGAAGCCTTCCCCTCACCCGTCCCCTAATCCTAACCTGTACGCTCACACTAACCCACGCCCTCACACGTACGCTCCGCCTAAACCATACTCGTACCTTCACCTGGACCCTAAACCGTCCCCGTCCCCTAACCCTAACCCTAGCCCGAAACCTAAACCTAACAATTCCCCGAAGCCTTCCCCTCATCCGTCCCCTAATCCTAACCAGTACGCTCACACTAACCCGCGCCCTCACACGTACGCTCCCCCTAAACTGTTGTCGTACCCTCACCTGGACCCTAAACCGTCCCCATCCCCTAACCCTAACCCTAGCCCAAACCCTAACCCTAACACTTCCCCGAAGTCTTCCCCTCACCCGTCCCCTAATCCTAACCCATACGCTCACACTAACCCGCGCCCTCACACGTACGCTCCCCGTAAACCGTTGTCGTAACCTCACCTGGACCCTAAACCGTCCCCGTCCCCTAACCCTAACCCTAGCCCGAACCCTAACCCTAAATCTTCCCCGAAGTCTTCCCCTCACCCGTCCCCTAATCCTAACCCGTACGCTCACACTAAACCGCGCCTTCACACGTACTCTCCCCCGAAAGCGTTGTCGTACCCTCACCTGGACCCTAAACCGTCCCCGTCCCCTAACCCTAACCCTAGCCCGAACCCTAACCCTAACCCTTCCCCGAAGCCTTCCCCTCACCCGTCCCCTAATCCTAACCCATACACTCACACTAACCGCGCCCTCACACGTACGCTCCCCGTAAACCGTTGTCGTACCCTCACATGGACCCTAAACCGTCCCCGTCCCCTAACCCTAACCCTTGCCCGAACCCTTCCACGAAGACTTCCACTCACCCGTCCCCTAATCCTAACCCGTACGCTCACACTAACCCGCAACCTCACACGTACGCTCCCCCGAAACTGTTGTCGTAACCTCACCTGACCCTAAACCGTCCCCGTCCCCTAACCCTAACCCTAGCCCGAACCCTAACCCTAACTCTTCCCCGAAGTCTTCCGCTCACCCGTCCCCGAATCCTAAACAGTACGCTCACACTAACCCGCGCCCTCACACGTACCCTCCCCCGAAAGCGTTGTCGTACCCTCACCTGGACCCTAAACCGTCCCCGTCCCCTAACCCTAACCCTAGCCCGAACCCTAACCCTAACCCTTCCCCGAAGCCTTCCCCTCACCCTTCCCCTAATCCTAACCCGTACACTCACACTAACCCGCGCCCTCACACGTACGCTCCCTCTAAACCGTTGTCGTACCCTCACATGGACCCTAAACCGTCCCCGTCCCCTAACCCTAACCCTAGCCCGAACCCTAACCCTAACTCTTCCCCGAAGTCTTCCGCTCACCCGTCCCCGAATCCTAAACAGTACGCTCACACTAACCCACGCCCTCACACGTACGCTCCCCCTAAAGCGTTGTTGTAGCCTCACCTGGACCCTAAACCGTCCCCGTCCCCTAACCCTAACCCTAGCCCGAACCCTAACCCTAACGATTCCCCGAAGCCTGACACTCACCCGTCCCCAAATCCTAATCCGTATGCTAACACTAACACGCGCCCTCACACGTACGCTCCATCTAAAGCGTTGTCGTACCCTCACCTCGACCTTAAACCGTCCCGGTCCCCTAACCCTAACCCTAGCCCGAACCCTAACCCTAACCCTTCCCCGAAGCCTGACCCTCACCCGTACCCTAATCCTACCACGTACGCTAACACTAACCCAGGCCCTCACACCTACGCTCCCCCTAAAGCGTTGTCGTACCCTCACCTGGACCCTAACCCGTTCGCGTCCCCTAACCCTAACCCTAGCCCGAACCCTAACACTTACCCTTCCCCGAAGCCTGACCCTCACCCGTCCCCTAATCCTAACCCGTACGCAAACGCTAACCCATGCCCTCACACATACGCTCCCCCTAAAGCGTTGTCGTACCTTCACCTGGACCCTAAACTGTCCCCGACCCCTAAGCCTAACCCTAGACCGAACCCTAACCCTAAACCTTCCCCGAAACCTGACCCTCACCCGTCCCCTAATCCTAACCCGTACGCTAACGCTAACCCGCGCCCTCACACGTACGCTCCCCCTAAAGCATTGTCGTACCCTCACCTGGACCCTAAACCGTCCCCGTCCCTTAACCCTAACCCTACCCCGAACCCTAACCCTAACCCTTCCCAGAAACCTGACCCTCACCCGTCCTCTAATCCTAACCTGTACGCTAACACTAACCCGCGCCCTCACACGTACGCTCCCCCTAAAGTGTGGTTGTACCCTCACCTGAACCCTAAAGCGTCCCCGTCCCCTAAACCTAAACCTAGCCCGAACCCTAACCCTAACCCTACCCCAAAGCCTGACCCTCACCCGTCCCCTAATCCTAACCTGTACGCTAACACTGACATGCGCCCTCACAAGTAGGCTACCCCTAAAGCGTTGTCATACCCTAACCTGGACCCTCAACCGTCCCAGTCCCCGTCCCCTAACCCTAGCCCAAACCCTAACCCTAACCCTTCCCCGAAGCCTGACCCTCACCCGTCCCCTAATCCTAACCCGTACGCTCACACTAACCTGCGCCCTAACACGTACGCTCCCCCTAAATCGTTGTCGTACCCTCACCTGGACCCTAAACCGTCCCGGGCCCCTAACCCTAATCCTACCCCGAACCCTAACCCTAACACTTCCGCGAATCCTGACTCTCACCCGTACCATAATCCTATCACGTACACTAACACTAACCCACGCCCTCACACGTATGCTCCCCCTAAAGCGTTGTTGTACCCTCACCTGGACCCTAAACCGTCCCCGTCCCCTAACACTAACCTTAGCCCGAACCCTAACCCTAACCCTTTCCCGAAGCCTGACCCTCACCCTTACCATAATCCTATCACGTACACTAACACTAACCCACGCCCTCACACGTACGCTCCCCCTAAAGCGTTGTCGTACCCTCACCTGTACCCTAAACCGTCCCCGTCCCCTAACCCTAACCCTAGCCCGAACCCTAACCCTAACACTTCCCCGAAGCCTGACCCTCCCCCGTCCCCTAATCCTAACCCGTACGCTGACAATAACACGCGCCCTCACACGTACGCTCCCCCTAAAGCTTTGTCGTACCCTCACGTGGACCCTAAACCGTCGCCATCCCCTAACCCTAACCCTAGCCCGAACCCTAACCCTAACAATTCCCCGAAGCCTGAACCTCACCCATGCCCTAATCCTAACCCGTACGCTAACGCTAACCCGCGCCCTCACATGTACGCTCCCCCTAAAGCGTTGTCGTACCCTCACCTGGACCCTAAACCGTCCCCGTCCCCTAACCCTAACCCTAGCCCGAACCCTAACCCTAACCCTTCCCCGAAGTCTTCCCCTCACCCGTCCCCTAATCCTAAACTGTACGCTCACACTAAACCGCGCCCTCACATGTACGCTCCCCCTTAACTGTTGTCATACCCTCACCTGGACCCTAAACCGTCCCCATCCCCTAACCCTAACCCTAGCCCGAACCCTAAACCTAACACTTTCCTGAAGCCTTCCCCTCACCCGTCCCCTAATCCTAACTCGTACGCTCACACTAACACGCGCCCTCATACGTACGCTCCCCCTAAACCGTTGTCGTACCCTCACTTGGACCCTAAACCGTCCCCGTCCCCTAACCCTTACCCTAGCCCGAACCCTTCCACGAAGCTTTCCCCTCACCCGTCCCCTAATCCTAACCCGTACGCTCACACTAACCCACACCCTCACACATTCGCTCCCCCTAAACTGTTGTCGTACCCTCACCTGGACCCTAAACCGTCCCCGTCCCGTAACCCTAACTCTAGCCCGAACCCTAACCCTAACTCTTACCCGAAGCCTTCCCCTCACCCGTCCCCTAATCCTAACCCGTACGCTCACACTAACCCGCGCACTCACACGTACACTCCCCCTAAACCATTGTCGTACCCTCACATGGAGCGAAAACGGTCCCCGTCCCCTAACCCTAACCCTAGCCTGAACCCTAACCCTAACCCTTCCCCGAAGCCTTCCCCTCCCCCGTCCCCTAATCCTAACCCGTACACTGACACTAACCCACGCCCTCACACGTACACTCCCCCTAAACCATTGTCATACCCTCACCTGGAGCCAAAACGGTCCCCGTTCCCTAACCCTAACCCTAGCCCGAACCCTAACCCTAACTCTTCCCCGAAGCCTTCCCCTCACCCGTCCCCTAATCCTAACCTGTACGCTCACACTAACCCACGCCCTCACACGTACGCTCCGCCTAAACCATACTCGTACCTTCACCTGGACCCTAAACCGTCCCCGTCCCCTAACCCTAACCCTAGCCCGAAACCTAAACCTAACAATTCCCCGAAGCCTTCCCCTCATCCGTCCCCTAATCCTAACCAGTACGCTCACACTAACCCGCGCCCTCACACGTACGCTCCCCCTAAACTGTTGTCGTACCCTCACCTGGACCCTAAACCGTCCCCATCCCCTAACCCTAACCCTAGCCCAAACCCTAACCCTAACACTTCCCCGAAGTCTTCCCCTCACCCGTCCCCTAATCCTAACCCATACGCTCACACTAACCCGCGCCCTCACACGTACGCTCCCCGTAAACCGTTGTCGTAACCTCACCTGGACCCTAAACCGTCCCCGTCCCCTAACCCTAACCCTAGCCCGAACCCTAACCCTAAATCTTCCCCGAAGTCTTCCCCTCACCCGTCCCCTAATCCTAACCCGTACGCTCACACTAAACCGCGCCTTCACACGTACTCTCCCCCGAAAGCGTTGTCGTACCCTCACCTGGACCCTAAACCGTCCCCGTCCCCTAACCCTAACCCTAGCCCGAACCCTAACCCTAACCCTTCCCCGAAGCCTTCCCCTCACCCGTCCCCTAATCCTAACCCATACACTCACACTAACCGCGCCCTCACACGTACGCTCCCCGTAAACCGTTGTCGTACCCTCACATGGACCCTAAACCGTCCCCGTCCCCTAACCCTAACCCTTGCCCGAACCCTTCCACGAAGACTTCCACTCACCCGTCCCCTAATCCTAACCCGTACGCTCACACTAACCCGCAACCTCACACGTACGCTCCCCCGAAACTGTTGTCGTAACCTCACCTGACCCTAAACCGTCCCCGTCCCCTAACCCTAACCCTAGCCCGAACCCTAACCCTAACTCTTCCCCGAAGTCTTCCGCTCACCCGTCCCCGAATCCTAAACAGTACGCTCACACTAACCCGCGCCCTCACACGTACCCTCCCCCGAAAGCGTTGTCGTACCCTCACCTGGACCCTAAACCGTCCCCGTCCCCTAACCCTAACCCTAGCCCGAACCCTAACCCTAACCCTTCCCCGAAGCCTTCCCCTCACCCTTCCCCTAATCCTAACCCGTACACTCACACTAACCCGCGCCCTCACACGTACGCTCCCTCTAAACCGTTGTCGTACCCTCACATGGACCCTAAACCGTCCCCGTCCCCTAACCCTAACCCTAGCCCGAACCCTAACCCTAACTCTTCCCCGAAGTCTTCCGCTCACCCGTCCCCGAATCCTAAACAGTACGCTCACACTAACCCGCGCCCTCACACGTACGCTCCCCCTAAAGCGTTGTTGTAGCCTCACCTGGACCCTAAACCGTCCCCGTCCCCTAACCCTAACCCTAGCCCGAACCCTAACCCTAACGATTCCCCGAAGCCTGACACTCACCCGTCCCCAAATCCTAATCCGTATGCTAACACTAACACGCGCCCTCACACGTACGCTCCATCTAAAGCGTTGTCGTACCCTCACCTCGACCTTAAACCGTCCCGGTCCCCTAACCCTAACCCTAGCCCGAACCCTAACCCTAACCCTTCCCCGAAGCCTGACCCTCACCCGTACCCTAATCCTACCACGTACGCTAACACTAACCCAGGCCCTCACACCTACGCTCCCCCTAAAGCGTTGTCGTACCCTCACCTGGACCCTAACCCGTTCGCGTCCCCTAACCCTAACCCTAGCCCGAACCCTAACACTTACCCTTCCCCGAAGCCTGACCCTCACCCGTCCCCTAATCCTAACCCGTACGCAAACGCTAACCCATGCCCTCACACATACGCTCCCCCTAAAGCGTTGTCGTACCTTCACCTGGACCCTAAACTGTCCCCGACCCCTAAGCCTAACCCTAGACCGAACCCTAACCCTAAACCTTCCCCGAAACCTGACCCTCACCCGTCCCCTAATCCTAACCCGTACGCTAACGCTAACCCGCGCCCTCACACGTACGCTCCCCCTAAAGCATTGTCGTACCCTCACCTGGACCCTAAACCGTCCCCGTCCCTTAACCCTAACCCTACCCCGAACCCTAACCCTAACCCTTCCCAGAAACCTGACCCTCACCCGTCCTCTAATCCTAACCTGTACGCTAACACTAACCCGCGCCCTCACACGTACGCTCCCCCTAAAGTGTGGTTGTACCCTCACCTGAACCCTAAACCGTCCCCGTCCCCTAAACCTAAACCTAGCCCGAACCCTAACCCTAACCCTACCCCAAAGCCTGACCCTCACCCGTCCCCTAATCCTAACCTGTACGCTAACACTGACATGCGCCCTCACAAGTAGGCTACCCCTAAAGCGTTGTCATACCCTAACCTGGACCCTCAACCGTCCCAGTCCCCGTCCCCTAACCCTAGCCCAAACCCTAACCCTAACCCTTCCCCGAAGCCTGACCCTCACCCGTCCCCTAATCCTAACCCGTACGCTCACACTAACCTGCGCCCTAACACGTACGCTCCCCCTAAATCGTTGTCGTACCCTCACCTGGACCCTAAACCGTCCCGGGCCCCTAACCCTAATCCTACCCCGAACCCTAACCCTAACACTTCCGCGAATCCTGACTCTCACCCGTACCATAATCCTATCACGTACACTAACACTAACCCACGCCCTCACACGTATGCTCCCCCTAAAGCGTTGTTGTACCCTCACCTGGACCCTAAACCGTCCCCGTCCCCTAACACTAACCTTAGCCCGAACCCTAACCCTAACCCTTTCCCGAAGCCTGACCCTCACCCTTACCATAATCCTATCACGTACACTAACACTAACCCACGCCCTCACACGTACGCTCCCCCTAAAGCGTTGTCGTACCCTCACCTGTACCCTAAACCGTCCCCGTCCCCTAACCCTAACCCTAGCCCGAACCCTAACCCTAACACTTCCCCGAAGCCTGACCCTCCCCCGTCCCCTAATCCTAACCCGTACGCTGACAATAACACGCGCCCTCACACGTACGCTCCCCCTAAAGCTTTGTCGTACCCTCACGTGGACCCTAAACCGTCGCCATCCCCTAACCCTAACCCTAGCCCGAACCCTAACCCTAACAATTCCCCGAAGCCTGAACCTCACCCATGCCCTAATCCTAACCCGTACGCTAACGCTAACCCGCGCCCTCACATGTACGCTCCCCCTAAAGCGTTGTCGTACCCTCACCTGGACCCTAAACCGTCCCCGTCCCCTAACCCTAACCCTAGCCCGAACCCTAACCCTAACACTTCCCCGAAGCCTGACCCTCCCCCGTCCCCTAATCCTAACCCGTACGCTAACGCTAACCCACGCCCTCACACGTACGCTCCCCCTAAAGCATTGTCGTAACCTCACCTGAACCCTAAACTGTCCCCGTCCGATAACCCTAACCCTAGCCGGAACCCTAACCCTAACCATTCCCCGAAGCCGGACCCTCACCCGTCCCCTAATCCTAACCCGCACGCTAACGCGAACCCGCGCCCTCACACGTAGGTTCCCCCTAAAGCGTTGTCGTACCCTCACCTGAACCCTAAACCATCCCCATCCCCTAACCGTAACCCTAGCCCAACCCTAACCCTAACCCTTCCCCGAATCCTGACCCAACCCATCCCCTAATCCTAACCCGTACGCTAACGCTAATCCACGCCCTCACACGTACGCTACACCTAAACCGTTGTTGTACCCTCAGCTGGACACTAAACCGTCCCCATACCCTAAACCTAACCCTAGCCCGAACCGTAACCCTAACACTTCCCTGAATCCTGACCCTCACCCGTCCCCTAATCTTAACACGTACGCTCACGCTAACCGGCACCCTGACAGTTACGCTCTCCCTAAAGCGTTGTCGTACCCTCACCTGGAACCTAAACCGTCCCTGTCTCCTAACCCTAACCCTAGCCCAAACCCTAACCCTAACCCTTCCCCGAATCCTCACCCTCACCCGTTCCCTAATCCTAACCCGCACGCTAACGCTAACCCATGCCCTCACACGTATGCTCCCCCTAAAGCGTTGTCGTACCCTCACCTGGACCCTAAACTGTACCCGTCCCCTAACCCTAACCCTAGACCAAACCCTAATCGTAACCCTTCCCGAAGCCTGAACCTAACCCGTCCCCTAATCCTAACCCGCATGCTAACGCTAACCCGCGCCCTCACACGTACGCTCCCCCTAAAGCATTGTCGTACCCTCAGCTGTACCCTAAACCGTCCCCGTCCCCTAACCCTAACCCTAGACTGAACCCTAACCCTAACCCTTCCCCGAAGCCTGACCCTCACCCGTCCTCTAATCCTAACCCGTACGCTAACGCTAACCCATGCCCTCACATGTACGCTCCCCCTAAAGCGTTGACGTACCCTCACCTGGACACTAAACCGTCCCCGTCTCCTAACTCTAACCCTACCGCGAACCCTAACCCTAGCCCTTCTCCGAAGCCTGACTCTCACCCGTCGCCTAATCCTAGCCTGTACGCTCTCGCTAACCCGCGCCCTCACACGTACGCTCCCCCTAAAGCATTGTCGTACCCTCACCTGGACCGTAAACCGTCCCTGTCCCCGTCCCCTAACCCCAGCCCGAACCCTAACCCTAATACTTCCCCGAAGCCTGACTCTCACCCGTCCCCTAATCCTAACCCGCACGCTAACCCTAACCCGCGCCCTCACACGTACGCTCCCCCTAAAGCGTTGTCGTACCCTCACCTGGACCCTAAACCGTCCCGGTCCCCTAACCCTAACCCTACCCCGAACCCTAACCCTAACCCTTCCCAGAAACCTGACCCTCACCCGTCCCCTAATCCTAACCCGTACGCTAACACTAACCCGCGCCCTCACACGTACGCTCCCCCTAAAGCGTGGTTGTACCCTCACCTGGACCCTAAACCGTCTCCGTCCCCTAAACCTAAACCTAGCCCGAACCCTAACCCTAACGATTCCACGAAGCCTGACACTCACCTGTCCCCTAATCCTAATCCGTACGCTAACACTAACACGCGCCCTCACACGTACGCTCCCCCTAAAGCGTTGTCGTACCCTCACCTCGACCCTAAACCGTCCCCGTCCCCTAACCCTAACCCTAGCCTGTCCCTAACCCTAACACTTCCCCGAAGCCTAACCCTCACCCGTCCCCTAATCCTAACCCGTACGCTGACACTAACACGCGCCCTCACACGTACGCTCCCCCTAAAGCTTTGTCGTACCCTCACGTGGACCCTAAACCGTCCCCATCCCCTAACCCTAACCCTAGCCCGAACCCTAACCCTAACAATTCCCCGAAGCCTGACCCTCACCCGTCCCCTAATCCTAACAAGTACGGTAACACTAACCCACGCCGTCACAAGTACGCTCCCCCTAAAACGTTGTCAGACCCTCACCTGGACCCTCAACCGTCCCCGTCCCCTAACCCTAACCCTAGCCCGAACCCTAACCGTAACCCTTCCACGAAGCCTGACCCTCACCCGTCCCCTAATCCTAACCCGTACTCTAACACTAACCCGCGCCCTCACA
Source organism: Leucopleurus acutus (assembly GCF_964270905.1). NCBI lineage: Eukaryota > Metazoa > Chordata > Mammalia > Artiodactyla > Delphinidae > Leucopleurus > Leucopleurus acutus. Next base: position 184,430 of record NW_028138933.1, read on the forward strand.
CGTACGCTCCCCGTAAACCGTTGTCGTACCCTCACCTGGACCCTAAACCGTTCCCGTCCCCTATCCCTAACCCTAGCCTGTCCCTAACCCTAACCCTTCCCAGAAGCCTGACCCTCACCCGTCCCCTAATCTTAAACCGTATGCTAACACTGACCCGCGCCCTCACACGTACGCTCCCCCTAAAGTGTTGTCGTACCCTCACCTGGACCCTAAACCATCCCCGTCCCCTAACCCTAACCCTAGCCCGAACCCTAACCCTAACACTTCCCCGAAGCGTGAGCCACACCCGTACCCTAATCCGATCACATATGCTAACACTAACCCACGCCCTCACACGTACGCTCCCCCTAAAGCGTTGTCGTACCCTAACCTGGACCCTAAACCGTCCCCTTCCCCTAACCCTAACCCTAGCCCGAACCCTATCCCTTACACTTCCCAGAAGCCTGACCCTCACCCATCCCCTAATCCTAACCCGTACGTTAACACTAACCTGCACCCTCACACATACGCTCTCCCTAAAGCGTTGTCGTACCCTCACGTGGACCCTAAACAGTCTCCAAACCGTAACCCTAACCCTAGCCAGAACCCTAACCCTAACCCTTCCCCGAAGCCTTCCCCTCACCCGTCCTCTAATCCTAACCCGTACACTAACACTAACCCGTGGCCTTACACGTACGCTCCCCCTAAACCGTTGTCGTACCCTCACCTGGACCCTAAACCGTCTCTGTCCCCTAACCCTAACCCTAGCCCGAACACTAAACCTAACCCTTCCCCAAAGCCTTCCCCTCACCCGTCCCGTAATTCTAAGCCATACGCTAACACTACCCTGTGCCCTCACACGTACGCTCACCCGAAACCTTTGTTGTACCCTCACCTGGACTCTAAACCGTCCCCGTCGCAGTCCCCTAACCCTAACCCTAACACTTACCCAAAGCCTTACACTAACCCGTCCCCTCATCCTAACCTGTACGCTAACACTAAACCGTGCCCTCACACGTACACTCACCCTAAACCGTTGTCGTACCCTAACCTTTCCCCGAAATGGTCCCCATCCCGACCCTAAACCTACCCCTACCCAAAGCCTTACCCTAACCCGTCCCCTAATCCTAACCCGTACCAAAACGATAACCCGTGCCCTCACACATACACTCACACTAAACCACTGTGGTACCCTAACCTGTACCCCAAACAGTCCCCGTCCCCTAACCCTAACCCTAGCCCGAACCATAACCCTAACCCTTCCCCGAAGCCTGACCCTCACCCGTCCCCTAACCCTACCCGTACGCTAACACTAACCCATGTCCTCACACGTACGCTCCCCCTAAACCGTTGTCATACCCTCACCTGGACCCTAAACAGTCCCCGTCCCCATAACCCTAACCCTAACTCTTACCTAAAGCCTTACCCTAACCCGTCCGCTAATCCTAACTTGTATGCCAACACTATCCCATGCCCTCACACGTACGCTCACCCTAAACCGTTGTCGTACCCTAACCTGTCCACTAAAATGTCCCCATCCCCTAACCCTAACCCTAACCCTAACCCTTACCCTTACCCTAAGCCTTACCCTAACCCGTCCCCTAATCCTAACCCGTACGCTCACAATATCCTTTGCCCTCACATGTACGCTCACCCTAAACCGTTGTCATACCCTAACCTGTCCACTAAACCGTCTCCGTCCCCTAACCCTAAGCCTAACCTAACCCAAACCCTTACCCAGAGTCTTACCATAACCAGTCCCCTAATCCTAACCCGTACGCTAACCCTAACCCGTGCCCTCACACGTACGCTCACCCTAAACCGTTTTCATACCCTCACCTTTCCCCTAAACCGTCTCCATCCCCTAACCCTAACCCTAACCCTAACCCTTACCCGAAGACTTACCCTAACCTGTCCCCTAATCCTAACCCGTAAGCTAACACTAACCCGTGCCCTCACACATACGCTCATCCTAAACCGTTGTTGTACCCTAACCTGTCCTGTAAACCATCCCCATCCCCTTACCCTAACCCTAAAACTAACACTAACCCTTACCCGAAACCTTATGCTAACCCGTCCACAAATCCTAACCGGTACGCTAACACTAACCCGTGCCCTCACACGTACGCTCACCCTAAACCGTTGTCGTACAGTAACCTGTCCCCTAACCCGTCCCCTAATCCTAACCCTAACCCTAACCCTTACACGAAGCCTTGCAGTAACCCGATCCCTAAACCTAACCCGTATGCTAACACTAAACCGTGCCCTTACACGTACGCTCACCCTAAACCTTTGTTGTACCCTAACCTGTCCCTTAAACCGTCCCCATGCCCGTCCACTAACACTAACCTTAACCCTAAACCTAACCCTTACCCGAAGCCTTACCCTAACCCGTCCCCTAATCCTAACCCATACGCTAACACTAACCCGTGCCCTCACACGTAAGCTCACCATAAACCGTTGTCGTACCCTAACCTGTCCCCTAAACCATCCCCATTCCCTAACCCTAAACCTAACCCTAAACCTAACCCTTACCTTAAGCCTTACCGTAACCCGTCCCCTAATCCTAACCCATACGCTAACATTAACGGGCGCCGTCACACGTACGCTCACCCTAAAACCTTGTCGTACCCTAACCTGTCCCCTAAACCGTCCCCGTCACCTAACCCTAACCCTAAACCTAACCCTTACCCAAAACCTTACACTAACCCGTCCCCTAATCCTAACCCGTATGCTAACACTAACCTGTGGCCTCAAACGTATGCTCACCCTAAAGCCCTGTCATACCCTAACCTGTCCCCTAAACCGTCCCCATCCCATAACCCTAACCCTAACCCTAACCCTAACCCTAAACTTACCCGAAGCCTTACCTTAAACCATCCCCTAATCCTAACCCAGATGCTAACACTAACCCGTACCCTCACACGTACGCTCACCCTAAACCGTTGTCGTACCCTAACCTGTCCCCTAAACCATCCCCATCGCCTAACCCTAACCTTAACACTAACCCTAACCCTAAACCTTAAACAAAGCCTCACCCTAACCCGTCCCTTAATCCTAACCCGTACGCTAACACTAACCCATGCCCTCACATGTACGCTCACTCTAAACAGTTGTCGTACCCTAACCTGTCCCCGAAATGGTCCCCATCCCCTGACGCTAAACCTACCCCTACCCAAAGCCTTACCCTAACCCGTCCCCTAATCCTAACCCGTACCAAAACGATAACCCGTGCCCTCACACATACACTCACACTAAACCTCTGTGGTACCCTAACCTGTCCCCTAAACCGAACCCGTCCCCTAACCCTAACCCTAACCCTAACCCTTACCCAAAGCCTTACCCTAATCCGTCCCCAAATCCTAACCCATATGCTAACACTAACTCGTGCCCTCACACGTACGCTCACCCTAAAATATTTTCGTACCCTAACCTGTCCCCTATACCGTCCCCGTCCCCTACACTAACCCTAACCCTGACACTTATCCGAAGCCTTACCCTAACCCGTCCCCTAATCCTAAGCCTTACGCTAACACTACCCCGTGCCCTCACACGGATGCTCACTCTAAACAGTTGTCGTACCCTTACCTGTCCCCTAAACAGTCCCCATCCCCTAACCCCATCCCTAATTCTAACACTTACCCGAAGCCTACCCTCACCCATCCCCTAATCCTAAGCCGTACGCTAACACTACCCCGTGCCCTCACACGGACGCTCACCCTAAACAGTTGTCGTACCCTTACCTGTCCCCTAAACAGTCCTCATCCCCTAACCCCATCCCTAATTCTAACACTTACCCGAAGCCTTACCCTAACCCAACCCCTAATCCAAACCCGTACGCTAACACTAAACCGTGCCCTCACACGTACGCTCACCCTAAACCGTTGTCATACCCTAAACTGTCCCCTAAACCGTCACCATCCCCTAACCCTAACACTAACCCTAACACTAACCCTAACCCTTACCCACAGCCTTACGCTAACTCATCCCCTAATCCTAACCCGTACGCTAACACTAACCCGTGCCCTCACAGGTACGCTCACCCTAAACCGTTGTCATACCCTAACCTGTCCCTTAAACCGTCCCCGTCCCCTAACCCTAACCATAACCCTAACCCTAACCGTAACCCATACCCAAAGCGTTACTCTATCCCGTCCCCTAATCCTAACCCGTACGCTAACACTAACCCATGCCCTCAGACGTACGCTCTCCCTAAACCGTTGTCGTACCCTAACCTGTCCCCTAAACCGTCCCTGTCTCCTAACCCTAACCCTAATCCTAACCCTAACCCTTACCCGAAACCTTACCCTAACCCGTCCCCTAATCCTAACCCGTACACTAACACTAACCCGTGCCCTCACACGTACGCTCACCCTGAACCGTTGTTGTACCCTAACCTGTCCCCTAAACTGTCCCTGTCGCCTAACCCTAACCCATACCCAAAGCCTTACCCTAACCCGTCCCCTAATCCTAACCCGTACGCTAACACTAACCCATGCCCTCATACGTACGGTCACCCTAAACCGTTGTCGTACCCTAACCTGTCCCCTAAACCGTCCCCATCCCCTAACCCTAACCTTAACCCTAAACCTAAACCTAACACTTACCCGAAACGTTACACTAACCCATCCCCTATTCCTAACACGTACGCTAACACTATCCCATGCCCTCACGCGTACGCTCACCCTAAACCGTTGTCGTACCCTACCCAGTCCCCTAAACCGTCCCCGTCCCTTAACCCTAACCCTAATCCTCACCCTAACTGAACCCCTAATCCTAACCCATACGTTAACACTAACTCATGCCCTCACACGTACGCTCACCCTAAACTGTTTTCATACACTTACCTGTACCCTAAACCGTCCTGGTCCCCTAACCCTAACCTTAACCCTAACCCTAACACTTATCCGAAGCCTTACTCTAACTCGTCCCATAATCCTAACCCGTACGCTAACACTAACCTGTGCCCTCACACGTATGCTGACCCTAAACCGTTGTCGTACACTAACCTGTCCCCTATACCATCCTCGTCCCCTAACCCTAACCCTAACACTAACCCTAACCCTTACCCGAACCCTTACCTTAACCCATCCCCTAATGCTAACCCATACGCTAACACTAACCCATACCCTAACACGTACGCTCACCCTAAACCGTTGTCGTACCCTACCGTGTCCCCTAAACCATCCCAGTCCCCTAACCCTAACCCTAACCCTTACCCAAAGCCTTACACGAACCCGTCCCATAATCCTAACCCGTACGCTAACACCAACCCGTGCCCTCACACGTACGCTCACCCTAAACCATTATCGTACCCTAACCTGTCCAGTAAACCGTCCCCATCCCCTAACCCTAACCTTAACCCTAAACCTAACCCTAATACTTACCCGAAACGTTACACTAACCCGTCCCCTATTCCTAACACGTACGCTAACACTATCCCATGCCCTCACACGTACGCTCACCCTAAACCGTTGTCGTACCCTACCCTGTCCCCTAAACCGTCCCCGTCCCTTAACCCTAACCCTAATCCTCAACCTAACTGAACCCCTAATCCTAACCCATACGTTAACACTAACTCATGCCCTCACACGTACGCTCACCCTAAACTGTTTGCCTACACTTACCTGTACCCTAAACCGTCCCGGTCCCCTAACCCTAACCCTAACCCTAACCTTAACACTTATCCGAAGCCTTACTCTAACCCGTCCCATAATCCTAACCCGTACGCTAACACTAACCTGTGCCCTCACACGTATGCTGACCCTAAACCGTTGTCGTACACTAACCTGTCCCCTATACCATCCTCGTCCCCTAACCCTAACCCTAACCCTAACCCTTACCCGAACCCTTACCTTAACCCATCCCCTAATGCTAACCCATACGCTAACACTAACCCATACCCTAACACGTACGCTCACCCTAAACCGTTGTCGTACCCTACCGTGTCCCCTAAACCATCCCAGTCCCCTAACCCTAACCCTAACCCTTACCCAAAGCCTTACACGAACCCGTCCCATAATCCCAACCCGTACGCTAACACCAACCCGTGCCCTCACACGTACGCTCACCCAAAACCATTATCGTACCCTAACCTGTCCCGTAAACCGTCCCCGTCCCCTAACCCTAACCTTAACCCTAAACCTAACCCTAACACTTACCCGAAACCTTACACTAACCTGTCCCCTATTCCTAACATGTACGCTAACACTATCCCATGCCCTCACACGTACGCTCACCCTAAACCGTTGTCGTACCCTACCCTGTCCCCTAAACCGTCCCCGTCCCTTAACCCTAACCCTAATCCTCAACCTAACTGAACCCCTAATCCTAACCCATACATTAACACTAACTCATGCCCTCACACGTACGCTCACCCTAAACTGTTTTCCTACACTTACCTGTACCCTAAACCGTCCCGGTCCCCTAACCCTAACCCTAACCCTAACCTTAACACTTATCCGAAGCCTTACTCTAACCCGTCCCATAATTTAACCCGTACACCCATACTAACCTGTGCCCTCACACGTATGCTGACCCTAAACCGTTTTCGTACACTAACCTGTCCTCTATACCATCCCCGTCCCCTAACCCTAACCCTAACCCTAACACTTACCCGAACCCTTACCTTAACCCGTCCCCTAATGCTAACCCGTACGCTAACACTAACCCATACCCTAACACGTACGCTCACCCTAAACCGTTGTCATACCCTACCGTGTCCCCTAAACCATCCCAGTCCCCTAACCCTAACCCTAACCCTAACACTTACCCGCAGCCTTACACGAACCTGTCCCATAATCCTAACCCGTACGCTAACACCAACCCGTGCCCTCACACGTACGCTCACCCTAAAACATTATCGTACACTAACCAGTCACCTAAACCATCCCCGTCCCCTAACCCTAACCCTAAGCCTTATCAGAAGCCTTACCCTAACCAGTCCCCTAATAACAAACCGTACGCTAACACTAACCTGTGTCCTGACACGTACACTCACCCTAAACCGTTGTCGTACCCTAACCAGTCCCCTAAACCGTCTCCGTCCCCTAACACTAACCCTAACCCAAAGCCTTAACCTTACCCGTCCCCTCATCCTAACTCGTACGCTAACACTAACACGTGCCCTCTCACTTATGCTCACCCTAAACCATTGTCATACCCGAACCTGTCCCCTAAAACGTCCCCGTCCCATAACCCTAACCCTAACACTTACCCAAAGCCTTACCCTAACCCGTCCCCTAATCCTAAACCGTACGCTAACACTAACCCATGCCCTGACACGTACTCTCACCCTAAACCGTTGTCATACACTATCCTGTACCCTAAACCGTCCCCGTCCCCTAACCCTAACCCTAAACCTAACACTTACCCGAAGCCTTACCCTAACCCATCCCCTAATCCTAACCCATACGCTAACACTAACCCGTGCGCTCACACGTACGCTCACCCTAAACCGTTGTTGTACACTAACCTGTCCCCTAAACCGTCCCTGTCCCCTAACCCTAACCTTAACACTCACCCTAACCCTAACCCTTAAATGAAGCCTTACCCTAACCCGTCCCCTAATCCTAACCCGTACGCTAACACTAACCCATTCTCTCACACGTACGCTCAACCTAAACCGTTGTCGGACCCTAGCCTATCCCCTAAACCGTCCCCGTCCCCTAACCGTAACCTTAACACTAACCCTAACCCTAATCCTTAACCGAAGCCTTACCCTAACCCGTCCCCTAATCCTAAGCCGTACGCTAATATTAACCCCTGCCCTCACATGTACGCTCACCCTAAACCGTTGGCGTATGCTATCCTGTCCCCTAAACCATCCCCATCCCCTAACCCTAACCCTAACCCTTACCCGAAGCCTTATCCTAACCCGTCACCTAATCCTAACCCGTACGCTAACACTAACCCATACCCTCACACGTACGCTCACCCTAAAACGTTGTCGTACCCTAACCTGTCCTCTAAACCGTCCCCGTCCCCTAACCCTAACCCTAAACCTAACCCTTACCTGAAGCCTTACCCTAACCCGTCCCCTAATCCTAACCCGAACGCTAACACTATCCCGTGTCCTCATGCGTACGCTCACCCTAAACCGTTGTCGTTACCTAACCGGTCCCCTAAACCGTCCCCGTCCCCTAACCCTAACCCTAATCCTAACCCTAACTCTAACCCTAATCCTAACCCATACGCTAACACTAACTTGTGCCATAACACGTACGCTCACCCTAAACCGTTTTCATACCCTAACCTGAACCCTAAACCGTCCCCGTCCCCTAACCCTAACCTTAACACTAACCCTAACCCTTACCCAAACCTTACCCTAACCCGTTCCCTAATCCTAACCCATACGCTAACACTAACCCGTGCCCTCACACGTACGCTCACCCTAAACCGTTGTCGTACCCTACCTTGTCCCCTAAACCATCCCTGATCCCTAACCCTAACCCTAATCCTAAACCTTACCCAAAGCCTTACCCTAACCCGTCCCCTAATCCTAATCCGTACGCTAACACTAACCCATGCTCTTACACATACGCTCACCCTGAACCATTGTCATACCCTAACCTGTCCCCTAAACCGTCCCCGTCCCCTAACCCTAACCCTAACTCTAACCCTAACCCTAACCCTTACCCGAAGCCTTACACTAACCCGTCCCCTAATCCTAAACCATACGCTAACACTAACTTGTGCCCTCACATGTACGCTCACCCTAAACCGTTATCATACCCTAACCTGACCCCTAAAGCGTCCCCGTCCCCCAACCCTAACCCTAACCCTAAACCCTCCCCATCCCCTAACCCTAACCCTAACCCTAACCCTAACCCTTACCCGAAGCCTTATCCTAACCCGTCACCTAATCCTAACCCATACACTAACACTAACCCGTGCCCTCACACGTATGCTCACCCTAAACCGTTGTCGTACCCTAACCTGTCCCATAAACCATCCCCGTCCCCTAACCCTAACCCTAACCCTTACCCAAAGACGTAACCTAACACGTCCACTAATCCTAACCCTTACACTAACACTAAACCGTGCCCTCATGCGTGCGCTCACCCTAAACCATTGTCATACCCTAACCTGTCCCCTAAACCATCCCCGTCCCCTAACCCTAACACTTACCCTAAGTCTTACCCTAAACCGTCCCCTATTGCTAACCCGTACGCTAACACTAATCCGTGCCCTCACACGTACACTCACCCTAAACCGTTGGCGTACACTAACCTGTCCCCTTAACCATCCCCGTCCCCTAACCCTCACCATAACCCTCACCATAACCCTAACCCTAACCCATACCCAAAGCCTTACTCTATCCCGTCCCCTAATCCTAACCCGTACGCTAACGCTAACCCATGCCCTCAGATGTACGCTCACCCTAAACCGTTGTCGTACCCTAACCTGTCCCCTAAACCGTCCCCATACCCTAACCCTAACCCTGAACCTAACCCTAACACTTACCCGAAGCCTTACCCTAACCCGTCCCCTTATCCTAACCCGTACGCTAAGACTAACCCGTTCCCTCACACGTACGCCTACCCTAAACCATTGTCGTACCCACACCTGTTCCCTAAACAATCCCCATCCCCTAATACTAACACTAACCCTAACCCGAAGCCTTACCCTAACCCATCGCCTAATCCTAACCCGTAGGCTATCACTAACCCCTGCCTTCACATGTACGCTCACCCTAAACCGTTGTCGTACCCTAACCTGTACCCTAAACCGTCCCCGTCCCCTAACCCTAACCCTAACCCTTACCCAAAGCCTTACCCTAACCCGTCCCCTAATCCTAACCCGTAAGCTAACACTAACCCGTGCCCTCAAACGTACCCTCACCCTAAACCGTTGTCGTATGCTAACCTGTCCCCTAAACCGTCCCTGTCCCCTAACACTAACCCTAATCCTATCCCTAACTCGTCCCCTAATCCTAACCCATATGTTAACACCAACTCGTGCCCTCACACGTATACTCACCCTAAACCGTTTTCATACCCTAACCTGTACCCTAAACCATCCCCGACCCCTAACCCTAAGCCTAACCTTAACCCTTACCTGAAGCCTTACCCTAAACCATCCCCTAATCCTAATCCATACGCTAACACGAACCTCTGCCCTCACACGTACGCTCACCCTAAAACGTTGTCGTACCGTAACCTGTCCCCTAAACCGTCCCCGTCCCCTAACCCTAAACCTAACCCTAACCCTTACCCGAATCCTTACCCTAAACCATCCACAAATCCTAACCCGTATGCTAACACTAACCCGTGCCCTTACACGTACGCTCACCCTAAACCGTTGACTTACCCTAACCTGTCCCCTAAACCATCCCCGTCCCCTAACCCTAACACTAACCCTAACCCGTCCGCTAATGCTAATCCATACGCTAACACTAACCTGTGCTCTCAGACGTACGCTCACCCTAAACCGTTGTTGTACCCTACCCTGTCCCCTAAACCATCCCCGTCCCCTAACCCTAACCCTAACCCTAAACCTTACCCGAAGCCTTAATCTAACCCGTCCCCTAATCCTAACCTGTATGCCAACACTAACCCATGCCCTCACACTTATGCTCACCCTAAACCATTGTCGTACCCTAACCTGTCCCCTAAACCGTCCCCATCCCCTAACCCTAACCCTAACCCTTACCAGAAGTCTTACCCTAACCCGTACCCTAATCCCAAACCGTACTCTAACACTAACCTTTGCCCTCACACGTACGCTCACCACAGACCGTTGTCGTACCCTAACCTGTCTCCTAAACCATCCCCGTCCCCTAACCAACCCTAACCTGAAGCCTTAACATAACCCGTCCCCTAATCCTAACCCATACGCTAACACTAACCCGTGCCCTCACACGTACGCTCACCCTAAACCGTTGTCGTACCCTAACATGTCCCCTAACTGTCCCCATCCCCGTCCCCTAATCCTAACCCTAACCCTAACACTTACCCGAAACCTTACCCTAACCCGTGCCCTAATCCTAACCCGTACGCTAAGACTAACCTGTGCCCTCACACGTACGCTTACCCTATACCACTGTCGTACCCTAACCTGTTTCCTAAACGTTCCCTTCCCCTAACCCTAACACTAACCCTTACCCGAAAACTTACCCTAACCCGTCCGCTAATCCTAACCCGTACGCTAACACTAACCCATGCCCTCACACGTACGCTCAACCTAAAACATTGTCGTACCCTAACCTGTCCCCTAAACCGTCCGCATCCAATAACCCTAACCCTAACCCTAACCCTAACCCTAACCGTTACCCGAAGCCTTACCCTAACCCATCCCCTAATCCTAACCCGTTTGCTAACACTAACCCGTGCCATCACACGTACACTCACGCTAAACTGTTGGCGTACCCTAACCTGTCCCCTAAACCGTCCCCGTCCCCTAACCCTAACCATAACCCTAACCCTAACCCTTACCCGAAGCCTTACACGAACCCGTCCCATAATCCTAACCCGTACGCTAACACCAACCCGTGCCCTCACACGTATGCTCACCCTAAACCATTATCGTACCCTAACCTGTCCCGTAACCGTCCCCATCCCGTAACCCTAGCCCTAACCCTAAACCTAACCCTAACACTTACCCGAAAGCTTACCCTAACCTGTCCCCTAATCCTAACACGTACGCTAACACTATCCCATGCCCTCACACGTATGCTCACCCTAAACCGTTGTCGTACCCTACCCTGTCCCCTAAACCGTCCCCGTCCCTTAACCCTAACCCTAATCCTCAACCTAACTGAACCCCTAATCCTAACCCATACGTTAACACTAACTCATGCCCTCACACGTACGCTCACCCTAAACTGTTTGCCTACACTTACCTGTACCCTAAACCGTCCCGGTCCCCTAACCCTAACCCTAACCCTAACCTTAACACTTATCCGAAGCCTTACTCTAACCCGTCCCATAATCCTAACCCGTACGCTAACACTAACCTGTGCCCTCACACGTATGCTGACCCTAAACCGTTGTCGTACACTAACCTGTCCCCTATACCATCCTCGTCCCCTAACCCTAACACTAACCCTAACCCTTACCCGAACCCTTACCTTAACCCATCCCCTAATGCTAACCCATACGCTAACACTAACCCATACCCTAACACGTACGCTCACCCTAAACCGTTGTCGTACCCTACCGTGTCCCCTAAACCATCCCAGTCCCCTAACCCTAACCCTAACCCTTACCCAAAGCCTTACACGAACCCGTCCCATAATCCTAACCCGTACGCTAACACCAACCCGTGCCCTCACACGTACGCTCACCCAAAACCATTATCGTACCCTAACCTGTCCCGTAAACCGTCCCCGTCCCCTAACCCTAACCTTAACCCTAAACCTAACCCTAACACTTACCCGAAACCTTACACTAACCCGTCCCCTATTCCTAACATGTACGCTAACACTAACCCATGCCCTCACACGTACGCTCACCCTAAAACATTATCGTACCCTAACAAGTCACCTAAACCATCTCCGTCCCCTAACCCTAACCCTAACCCTAAGCCTTAGCAGAAGCCTTACCCTAACCAGTCCCCTAATACCAAACCGTATGCTAACACTAACCTGTGCCCTGACACGTACACTCACCCTAAACCGTTGTCGTACCCTAACCTGTACCCTAAACCATCACCGTCCCCTAACCCTAACCTAACCCGAAGCCTTAACCTTACCCGTGCCCTCATCCTAACCCATACGCTAACACTAACACGTGCCCTCACACTTACGCTCACCCTAAACCATTGTCATACCCGAACCTGTCCCCTAAAACGTCCCCATCCCATAACCCTAACCTTAACCCTAACCCTTACCCAAAGCCTTAACCTAACCCGTCCCCTAAACCTCACCCGTACGCTAACACTAACCCGTGCCCTCACACGTACGCTCACCCTAAACCGTTGTCATACACTATCCTGTCCCCTAAACCATCCCTGTCCCCTAACCCTAACCCTAACCCTAACACTTACCCGAAGCCTTACCCTAAACCGTCCCCTAATCCTAACCCGTACGCTAACACTAACCCGTGCCCTCACACGTACGCTCACCCTAAACCGTTGTCATACACTATCCTGTCCCCTGAACCGTCCCCATCCCCTAACCCTTACCCTAATCCTTACACTAACACTTACCCGAAGCCTTACGCTAACCCGTCCCCTAATCCTAACCCGTACGCTAGCACTAACCTGTGCCCACACACGTACGTGCACCCTAAACACTTGTAGTACCCTAACTTGTCCCCTAAACCGTCACCATCCCCTAAACCTAACCTTAACCCTAACCATAACCCTTACCCGAAGCCTTACCCTAACCCGTCCCCTAATCCTATATCATACGCTAACACTAACCCGTGCCCTCACACGTACGCTCACCCTAAACAGTTGTTGTACCCTAACCTGTCCCCTAAACCGTCCCTGTCCCCTAACCCTAACCTTAACACTAACCCTAACCCTAACCCTTAACCGAAGCCTTACCCTAACCCGTCCCCTAATCCTAACCCGTACGCTAACACTAACCCATTCCCTCACACGTACTCTCAACCTAAACCATTGTCAGACCCTAACCTGTCCCCTAAACCGTCCCCATCCCCTAACCCTAAACTTAACACTAACCCTAACCCTAACCCTTAACCGAAACCTTACCCTAACCCATCCCCCAATCCTAACCCGTACGCTAACACTAACCCATTCTCTCACAAGTACGCTCAACCTAAACCATTGTCGTACCCTAACCTATCCCCTAAACCATCCCCATCCCCTAACCCTACCCCTAAACCTTACCCGAAGCCTTACCGTAAACCGTCCCCTAATCCTAACCCGTACGCTAACACTAACCCGTGCCCTCACACGTACACTCACCCTAAACTGTTGGCGTACCCTAACCTGTCCCCTATACAGTCCCCGTCCCCTAACCCTAACCCTAACCCTAACCCTTATCTGAAGCCTTTCCCTACCCGTCCCCTAATCCTAAGCCGTATGTTAACACTAACCCGTGCCCTCACTCGTACGCTCACCCTAAACCATTGGCATAAGCTATCCTGTCCCCTAAACCGTCCCCGTCCCCTAACCCTAATCCTAAACCTAAACCTAACCCTTACCCGAAGCCTTATCCTAACCTGTCACCTAATCGTAACCCGTACGCTAACACTAACCCGTGCCCTCACATGTACGCTCACCCTAAACCATTGTCGTACCCTAACCTGTCCCCTAAACCGTCCCCATTCCCTAACCCTAACCCTAAACCTAACGCTTACCCGAAGCCTTACCCTAACCCGGCCCCTAATCCTAACCAGTACGCTAACACTAACCAGTGCCCTAACAAGTACGCTCACCCTAAAACGTTGTCGTACCCTAACCTGTTCCCTAAACCGTCCCTGTCCCCTAGCCCTAACCCTAAACCTAACACTTACCCGAAGCCTTACCCTAACCTGTCCCCTATTCCTAACCCGAACCCTAACACTATCCCGTGTCCTCATGCGTACGCTCACCCTAAACCGTTGTCGTAACTTAACCTGTCTCCTAAACCGTCCCCGTCCCCTAACCCTAACCCTAATCCTAACCCTAACTCGACCCCTAATCCTAACCCATACGCTAACACTAACTTGTGCCCTCACACGTACGCTCACCCTAAACCGTTTTCATACCCTAACCTGAACCCTAAACCGTCCTCGTCCCCTAACCCTAACCCTAACACTAACACTAACCCTTACCCGAAACCTTACCCTAACCCGTTCCCTAATCCTAACCCATACGCTAACACTAACCCATGCCCTCACACGTACGCTCACCCTAAACCGTTGTCATACCCTACCCTGTCCCCTAAACCATCCCTGATCCCTAACCCTAACCCTAATCCTAAACCTTACCCAAAGCCTTACCCTAACCCGTCCCCTAATCCTAACCCGTACGCTAACACTAACCCGTGCCCTCACACGTACGCTCACCCTAAACCGTTGGTGTACCCTAACCTGTCCCCTAAACCATCTCTGTCCCCTAACCCTCACCATAACCCTAACCCTAACCCTAACCCTAACCCGTACCCAAAGCCTTACTCTATCCTGTCCCCTAATCCTAACCTGTATGCTAACACTAACCCATGCCCTCAGATGTACGCTCACTCTAAACCGTTGTCGTACCCTAACCTGTCCCCTAAACCATCCCCGTCCCCTAACCCTAACCCTAAACCTAACCCTTACCCAAAGCCTTACCCTAACCCGTCCCCTAATCCTAACCCGTACGCTAACACTATCCCATGCCCTCACGCGTACGCTCACCCTAAACCGTTGTCATATCCTAACCTGTCCCCTAAACCGTCCACGTCCCCTAACCCTAACTCTAATCCTAACCCTAACTCGTCCCCTAATCCTAACCCATATGCTAACACTAACTCGTGCCCTCACACGTACGCTCACCCTAAACCGTTTTCATACCCTAACATATACCCTAAACCGTCCCCATCCCCTAACCCTAACTCTAACCCTAACACTTACCCGAAGCCTTACCCTAACCCGCCCCCTAATCCTAAACCGAACGCTAAGACTAACCCGTGCGCTCACACGTACGCTCACCCTAAACCGTAGGCGTACCCTAACCTGTCCCTTAAACCATCCCCTTCCCCTAACCCTCACCATAATCCTAACCCTAACCCTAACCCGTACCCAAAGCCTTAATCTATCCCATCCCCTAATCCTAACCTGTATGCGAACACTAACCCATACCCTCAGATGTACGCTCACCCTAAACCGTTGTCGTACCCTAACCTGTCCCCTAAACCGTCCCCATCCCCTAACACTAACCCTAAACCTAACCCTTACCCGAAGCCTTATCCTAATCGTCCCCTAATCCTAACCCGTACGCTAACACTAACACGTGCTCTCACACGTACGCTCACCCTAAACCATTGACGTACCCTAACCTGTCCCATAAACCGTCCCCGTTCCCTAACCCTAACCCTAACCCTAAACCTAACCCTAACGCTTACCCAAAGCCTTACCCTAACCCGTCCCCTAATCCTAACCCATACGCTTACACTAACCAGTGCCCTCACACGTACGCTCACCCTAAACCGTTGTCGTACCCTAACCTGTCCCCTAAACCGTCCCCGTCCCCTAACACTAACTCTAAACCTAACCCTTACCCAAAGCCTTACCCTAACCCGTCCCCTAATCCTAACCCGTACGCTAACACTATCCCGTGCCCGCACACGTACGCTCACCCTAAACCGTTGTCATATCCTAACCTGTCCCCTAAACCGTCCCCGTCCCCTAACCCTAACTCTAATCCTAACCCTAACTCGTCCCCTAATCCTAACCCATATGCTAACACTAACTTGTGCCCTCACACGTACGCTCAACCTAAAATGTTGTCGTACCCTAACCTGTCCCCTAAACCGTCCCCATCCAATAACCCTAACCTTAACCCTAACCCTTACCCGAACCCTTATCCTAACCCGTTCCCTAATCCTAACCCGTATGCTAACACTAACCCGTGCCCTCACACGTATGCTCACCCTAAACTGTTGTCATACCCTAACCTGTCCCCTAAACCGTCCCCGTCCCCTAACCCTAACCCTTAGCTGAAGCCTTACCCTAACCCGTCCCCTGATACTAACCCGTACACTAACACTAATCCGTGCCCTCACATGTACGTTCACCCTAAACCGTTGTCGTACCCTAACCTGTCCCCTAAACCGTCCCAATCCCCTAACCCTAACCCTAACCCTTTCCCGAAGCCTTACCCTAAACCATCCCCTAATCCTAACCCGTATGCTAACACTAACCCGTGCCATTACACGTACGTTTACCCTAAACCGTTGACGTACCCTAACCTGTCCCCTAAACCATACCCATCCCCTAACCCTAACACTAACCCTAACCCTTACCCGAAGACGTAATCTAAACCGTCCACTAATCCTAACCCTTACGCTAACACTAAACCGTGCCCTCACGCATACGCTCACCCTAAACTGTTGTCGTACCCTAACCTGTCCCCTAAACTGTCCCCGACCCCTAACTCTAACCCTAACCCTAACCCTTACCCGAAGCCTTACCCTAACCCATTCCCTAATCCTAACGCGTACGCTAACACTAACCCATGCCCTCACACGTACGCTCACCCTAAACCATTGTCGTA
Source organism: Leucopleurus acutus (assembly GCF_964270905.1). Classification (NCBI taxonomy): domain Eukaryota; kingdom Metazoa; phylum Chordata; class Mammalia; order Artiodactyla; family Delphinidae; genus Leucopleurus; species Leucopleurus acutus. Next base: position 201,557 of record NW_028138933.1, read on the forward strand.
CCCTAACCTGTCCCCTAAACCGTCCCCGTCCCCTAACCCTAACCCTTACCTGAAGCCTTACCCTAACCCTACCCTAATACTAACCCATACGCTAACACTAATCCGAGCCCTCACACGTACGCTCACCCTAAACCGTTGTCGTACCCTAACCTGTCCCCTAAACCATCCCCATCCCCTAACCCTAACCCTAACCCTTACCCGAAGCCTTACCCTAACCCATTCCCTAATTCTTACCCGTTCGCTAACACTAACCCTTGCCATCACACGTACGCTCACCCTAAACCGTTGTCGTACCCTAACCTGTCCCCTAAACCGTCCCTGTCCCCTAACCCTAACCCTAACCCGTCCACTAATCCTAACCCTTACTCTAACACTAACCCGTGCCCTCACACGTATGCTTACCCTAAACCATTGTCGTACCTTAACCTGTACCCGAAACCGTCCCTGTCCACCTAATCCTAACAGTAACCCTAACCCATACCTAACCCTAACCCCTAGCGAAGCCTTACCCTAACCCGTCCCCTAATCCTAACCCGTACAATAACACTAACCCGTGCCTTCACACTTACGCGCACCCTAAACCGTTGTTGTACACTTACCTGTCCCCTAAACTGTCCCCGTCCCCTAACCCTATCCCTAACCCTTACCCGAAGCCTTACCCTAACCCGTCCCCTAATCCTAACAAGTACGCTAACACTAACCCATACCCTAACACGTACGCCTCACCCTAAACCTTTGTCGTACCCTAACCTGTACCGTAAACCGTCCCCGTCCCCTAACCGTAACCCTAACCCTTACCCGAAGCCTTACCCTAACCCGTCCCCTAATCCTAACCCGTACGCTAACACTAACCCATATCCTAACACTTATGCTCACCCTAAACCGTTGTTGTACACTAACCTGTGCCCTAAACCGTCTCCATTCCCTAACCCTAACCGTACCCCTTACTGGAAGCCATACCCTAAACTTTCCCCTAATCCTTACCCATACGCTGACACTATCCTGTACCCTAACATGTATGCTCACCCTTAACCATTGTCGTACCCTAAACTGTACCCTAATCCGACCCTGTCCCCTAACCCTAACACTTACCCGAGGCCTTACACTAACTCGTCCCCTAATCCTAAGCCATACCCTAACACTAACCTGTACTCTAATACCTATGCTCACCCTAAACCGTTGTTGTACCCTAACATGTACCCTAAACCGTCCCTGTCCCATAAGCCTAACCCTAACACTTACCCGAAGCCTTATCCCATCCTGTCCCTTCATCCTAACCCGTACGCTAACACTAACTCATATCCTAACACGTACACTCACCCTAAACCGTTGTAGTACCCTAATCTGTACCCTAAACCGTCCCCGTCCCTTAACCCTAACCCTAACCCTTACCTGAAGCCTTACCCTAACCCGTCACCTAATCCTAACCCGTACGCTAACACTAACCTATACCCTAACACGTACGGTCACCCTAAACCGCTGTCACACCCTAACCTGTACCCTAAACTGTCCCCCTCTCCTAACCCAACCCTTACCTGAAGCCTTACCCTAACCCGTCCCCTAATCCTAACCCATACGCTAAACTAACCCGTACCCTAACACGTACACTCACCCTAAACCATTGTCGTACCCTAAACTGTACCCTAAACTTCCCCGTCCCCTAACCCTAACCCTAACCTTTACCCGAAGCCTTACCTTAACCTGTCCACTAATCCTAACCCGTATGCTAACACTAACCCATGCCCTAACATGTACACTCACCCTAAACCATCGTCGTTCCCTAACCTGTACCCTAAACCTTCCCAGTCCCCTAATCCTAACCTTAAACTTTACCTGAAGCCTTACCGTAACCCGTCCCCTAATTCTAACCCATATTCTAACACTAACCCATACCCTAACATGTACGCTCACCCTAAACTCTTGTCGTACCCTAACCTGTACCCTAAACTTTCCCCGTCCCCTAACCCTTACCCGAAATCTTACCCTATCCGGTCCCCTAATCCTAACCCATACGCTAACTCTAACTCATACCCTAACACGAATGCTGACTCTCAACCATTGTCATACCCTAACCTGTTCCCTAAACGGTCACCGTCCCCTATCCCTAACGCTAACCCTAACCCTTACCCGAAGCCTTACCCTAACCCGTCCCCTAATCCTCACCCGTACGCTAACACTAACCCTTACCCTTACATGTACGCTATCCCTAAACTGTTGTCGTACCCTAACCTCTACCCTAAACCATCCCCATTCCCTAAACATAACCCTAACCTGAAGCATTACCCTAACACTTACCCTAATCCTAAACGGTACACTAACACTGACCTGTACCCTAACACTTTCGCTCACCCTAAACCATTGTCCATCCTAAACCATACCCGTTCCCTAACCCTAACCTTAACCCTAACCCTAAACCTACTTATAGCACTATAACTCAGGAAAATTAAAATAACAAGAAACAACCACCCCAAAGTTTAGGGCTGCTCTGTTTACAAGAGTCTCGACTACGGTACAAATTAAATATCCTTGAAAGAGAGAAATGGATAAAGACGTTTTCATACTTACGTACAATGGAACATCACTCAGCAATGAAATCAATGTCGTCCGGCCTGTACAAGCATAATGAATGGATTTAGGTACAATGATTCAAAGGAAATAAGTCACACAGAAAAAGAAACTTATCATAAGATATCACTTATAGAGGGAATGTAAACTTGGCTACACATGAACTGAATTACAAAACAGAACAGAGTCTCACATTTAGAAAACAAACTTATGCTTTCTTAAGGGGAATGATGAGTTGGGGTGCTACGTAAAACCAGAGATTGAAATTAGCACAGATACTATTCCATAAGCCAAATATGTAATAGACGAGATATACTCCTTGCTCAACGAATTAGACTCAACACCGCCTATTCACTGCAGAGGAATATATCTGACAATAAGAATATTAAAACATATGTATTTATATGTCTCCGTAAGAGAATCAAGTGTGTGTAGAGCAGTATACACAGCCATGAAAATCAACTAAACCCCATTATTAAAATAAATTTCAAAAACAAAGACAGTGAAGGAGAGAAAGTTCTTAAATAATTCGTTCAGGGCTTGTGATGAAACTTGGATTTACCACATCCACACCCACAGCTGGGTGAGACATAAGGCAGGACATTTGGGGCTGAGAGGATTGGTGAGGTTCGGTGAGCAAATGGAGACCCTTTGAAGTAATACTGTATGCTACCCATTCCATGGGTCCCAACTCTCCTGGTTTAAGGGATTCTTCCTACAGCTAAAACATGCATGGGAAACCCAGAGGATTGTACACCATGTGATCGGGCAACGTTTCTAAACCTCATCTCATTTTTTGTCCCTTGGTACACGGGTTCGCCATTCCAGATGCTTTACTAAAAATCTCCCCAAGTGGAGAGTCTGTGCCTTAAAACTCCTGTTTAGCACAGTTAGCAGTTTCTGCAGAGGTTGAACAGGAATAGGGAGAACCAATGAGAGACTAGCTGTAGGTGTTTGGACGGTCACATTTCACTCTAATTTCCCACCAGGAAGAGGAATTAACAAAAGGCTCAGCATGCCGTGATGAAACCAGATTAGGGCCTGAAGCAATCCTGTGGTTTTCCTGCCAGCTCACAAGAAAGCGAGTTGAAGAAAGGACCTTAGGGGCACTGTAATTCATAAACCTGCAGAGTTATAAATGACAGCTATCGTCCAAAAATATACTGAAGTAAGGCTGCAAAGAGGACTTGAAAGCACGGCACAATTGCAGGAAATATATTTCAGGAGGTAGATGGAAACTGCATTAAAACATATGAAAAGCGGCAGAACTTCGACAATGATGCACTTGGCCAAAAAATGCACATGCGTTTTTTCCTGAATATATCCAGGAAAAAACGCATACGGCCTTTTTAGCCAACCAAGGAAGCGTGCAATGGAAATCCGCACTACAATGAAGTCTCACTTCCCACCGGTCAAATGGGCCATCTGAAAAAAGTGTAAAAACCAGAAAGGCAGGACAGGCCATGGAGAACAGGGAGCCTTGTTGTGCTGATGGGCGGGATGTAAATGGCCAACAGCCACTCTGGAGAAGTGTATGGTGTTTCCTGAAACCTCTAAAAAATAAAGCTACAGAGACTCGGGCACTTCCACCTATGACCCTATAGCTTAGGAAAATTAAAATCAACAAGACTCAGCCACCCCAAAGTTTAGGGCTGCTGTGTTTACAAGAACCTCGACAACGGAACAACTTAAGTATCCCAGAAAGAGAAAAATGGATAAAGAAGTTGTGGTACTTACATAGACTGGAATATCACTCTGCAATGAAATCAATGTCATCAGGCCCATAGCAGCATAATGAGTGGATTTAGGTAAGATGATTCTGAGTGAAATAAGTCACACAGAAAAAGAAACTAGTCATAAGATATCACTTATAGAGGGAATGTAAACTTGGCTACACATGAACTGAATTACAAAACAGAACAGAGTCTCACATTTAGAAAACCAACTTATGCTTGCTTAAGGGGAAAGGTGAGTTGGGGTGCTGCATAAAACCAGAGATTGAAATGAGCACAGATACCGTTCCATAAGCCAGTAATAGACAAGATATATTCCTTGTTCAACGAAGTGGACTCAACAACCCCTATTCACTGCAGAGGAATATATCTGACTAGTAAGAATCTTAAAACCTATGTGTTTATATGTCTCCATAAGAGGATCAAGTGTGCATCGAGCGGCATAAACACAGCAGTGAAAATCAGCTAAACCCCATTATAAAAATAAATTTCAAAATCAAAACACAAAGACAGTGAAAGAGAGATAAATTCTTAAATAATTCGTTCAGGGCTTGTGACGAAACCTGGATTTACCACATCTACACCCACAGCTGGGAGAGACATAAGGCTGGACACTTGGGGCTGTGAGGATTGGTGAGGTTCGGTGAGCAAATGCAAACCCTTTGAAGTAGTACTGCGTGCTACCCATTCCATGGGTCCCAACTCTCCAGGTTTAAGGGATTCTTCCTACAGCTAAAACATGTGTGGGAAACCCAGAGGATGGTCCACAGTGTGATCGGGCAAGGTTTCTAAAACGCATCTCATTATTCGTCCGCTGGTACTCGGGTTCACCATTCCAGGCGCTTTACTAACAATCTCCCCACTTGGAGAGTCAGTGCTTGTAACCTCCTGTTTGGCACACTCTGCAATTTCTGCGGAGGATGAACGGGAATAGGGAGAACCAATGAGAGACTAGCTGTAGGTGTTTGGACGGGCACATTTCACTCTAATTTCCCACCAGGATGTAGAATTAACCAAAGACTCAGCGTGCCGTGCCGGAACCAGAATAGGGCCTGAAGCAATCCTGTTGATTTGTGGCCAGCTCACAGAAAGCGAGTTGAAAAAACGAGCTCAGGGGCACTGCAATTCACAAACCTGCAGAGTTATAAAGGACAACTATTGTCCAAAAATGTATTGAGGTATGGCTGTGAAGAGGACTTGAAACAAGGCACAATTGCAGGAAACAGATTTCAGGAGGTAGATTGGAATTGCATTTAAAGCATATGAAAAGCGGCAGATCTTCGGCAACGATGCACTTGGCCAAAAAGGGCGTATGCGTTTTTTCCTGAATATATTCAGGATAAAACGCATACGCCCTTTTTGGCCAACCAAGCAAGCGGGAAATTCAAATCTACACTACAAAGAAGTCTCATCCTAACACGTACCCTAACCCTATCCCGCTACCGTACCCTAACCTGTACCTGAGACCGTACCCATTCCCTAACCCTAACCCTTACCGTAAGCTGTACACAAACACTAACCCGTATGCTAACATGTACCCTAACAGTAACACATAGCCATACACTAAACTTTATCCTTACCCTACCCCATATCCTAACCCTTTCCCTAAACCGTACCATAACCCGTACCCTAATCCTAACCCATCCCCTAACATTAACCCATAACCTAACCCGTACCCTAATCCTAACCCATACACTCACACGTACCCTAACCCTAACCCATTGTCATACCCTAACCTGTAACCTAATCTGTACCCATTCCCTAACCCTAACCCTAACCCTTACACTATCCCGTACCATAATCCTAACCTGTACACTAACACTAAACTATACCTTAACACTTACCCTACTCCTAACCCGTGGTCATACCCTAAACTGTACCCCAAACCATACCCGTTCCCTAACCCTAACCCTAACCCTTACCCTAAACCATACCTTAATCCTAACCCGTACACTAACACTAAACTGTACCCTAACACGTACCCTAACCCTAACCCTTTGTTGTTCCCTATACTGTACCCTAAACTGTACCCCTTCCTTAACACTAAACCTAACCCTAACCCTTACCCTAACCCATACCTAACACTAACCCATACACTAAACCTAACCATAACCCTGAATGTAAACCATACCCTAATCCTAACCCATACCCTAACACTAACCCATACCTTAACCCGTACCCTAACACTAAACCATAGCCATACCCTAAACTGTACCCTAACACTAACCCATACCACAACCATAACCCTAAACCATACTCTAAGCCGTACAATAATCCTAACCCGTATCCTAACCTTAAACCTTACCCTAAACCCTAATCCTTACCCTTAGCTTAATTTAGTTTTTTTGTATTTAAAAAAATATTTTCTTGGGTTAAAACAAACTAGCAGAACAACAAAATAGGGGGCTTCGCTGGTGGTGCGGTGGTTAGAATCTGCCTGCTAATGCAGGGGACACAGGTTCGAGCCCTGGTCTGGGAGGATCCCACATGCCATGGAGCAACTAGGCCCATAAGCCACAACCAGTGAGCCCTCGCATCTGGAGCCTGTGCTCTGCAACAAGAGAGGCTGCAATAGTGAGAGGCCCGCGCACCGAGATCAAGAGTGGCCCCCCACTTGCCACAACTAGAGAAAGCCCTCACACGGAAACTCAGACCCAACACAACAAAAATAAATAATTAAATAATAAACTCCTACCCCCCCCCAGAAAAAGAACAACAAAATAAAACAGAAAGTAACCTGAGTGTCCCTCAAAAAGCTAAGTCTGAAATAGTTGGTACTTCTGTTCTATGGACTGTTATGTAGCCTATAAAAAGTGTGAGAGCTAAATCTGTTTTTCTACAGTGAGAAGCATGATATTCCAGATGTATAGAACACCTGGATAAAATGAGAACTCTACACATTATGCTGGTCGTTTCAGTAAATGGGAAAGGATGGCAAGTGGTAAAATATTATCTTTTCCTTTAATTTTTTAAATTTCACTTGTTACAAAGAACTTCAATTATAATTGTACTTTAAAAAAGTAACAATGGAAATTTAAAAGAAAAAATATATATTGTGTGTTCAGTTATGTTTCATAGAATTATGAAATGCTCCACCCTCTGGCCATTACCTGCAAAAGCAGCTTTAAAACCTATGCTAATTTTCACTTCATATGAACAAGTCCTGCAGGGCTGTAAAGGAAACCTGCCTTCATCATGTTTTGCAGGAGGTAAAGATCAAAGTATTTCAAAATGTGGCACATATTTCAAGAAAACCATTTGAAGAACTAAGCTGTAATAACCATTTGAAAAATAAAAGGACATGCCTGAAAGCTCAATTTCAAAGGATTATGAGACACATGCAAATCCAACCACACAGAGGTATCAGCTCACACCATTCAGAATAACCATCAGGAAAGAAACTACAAATGATCAATGCTGAAGAGGTTGTGGAGAAATGCATACCCTTAATTTGAAGTGGGACGTAACCTGGTAAGAGTCACTAATGGGAACAGGGTGGAGGTGCCTTTAAAAGGTAAACATTGAGCTACTATATGATCCAGCAGGCCCACTCCTGGGCCTATAACATAAGAAGACATAATTGGAAAGACACAGGCAGGCAAATCTGCACTGCAGCAGTATTACAATAGCCAAGACATGGAAGCAACCAAAAGTCCATCAACAGATGAGTGGACAAAGAGGAACTGTTACATATAGAGATGGAATATTAGCTCGGGAAAAAAATGAAACCATGCCATTTGCAGCACCATAGATGAGTCTAGAGGTAACCATGCAACTTGTAGTAAGTGAGAAAGCGAAAGACACCTAACGTATATCACTTATAGGTGTTACCTGAAAATTGATAACAATGAAGATATTTCCACAGAGAAAGGCAATCACAGATTCATTGAACAAACTTATGGTTCCCCAAATCAAAAGGTGTGAGGATTGGATACATTATGATATTGGGGTTAACATAGATATAGAAACACATGTGAAATATATAATCACCAAAGACCTATGGAATACCAAGAGAAGACTACTCAACATTGTGTCATAACCTACCTGGGAAAAGGTTCCAAAGAAGAATAGATATATGTATGTGTGTGAAAGAACCACATCTTGCACACCTAGAACAAAAAAAAAACCATTGTAATCAAATTTGCTGCGATAAAAAATAAAAATTAAATTAAAAATATGAACAAGAAATAATGAGACATAAACTGAAAGGAATTTTTCCTGGCACATCCCATTCTAATTTTCAACCTAGAACAGGACTTCCATTAAGGCTCTGTTGCCCTGGTAACCAGATTTGGTAAAGGAGAAATGCTGCCGCCTTGTGGCTGTTTCACACAACAGCAGCTTTAAACCAAGAGGTAATGTTCACTTAATATTCAAAATATGTGCAGCACTGTAAAGGACACCGGGCCTCAAAAGATGTCCTGGGGTCGTAATCGACCAGAAAATTCAAAAGACGTCAACATTTCAAGAAGACAATGTCAAGAGGCATATTTTACGCACATTTTGTCTTTTCTTTTTTTCTCTTTAAAATAAAAGGAAATTGAAAAATGCGCAACATCAGCAATGAATAAAGCCATGCAAATCCAATTACAGAAATGTTCACCTCACAGCCGTCAGAATGTTCTTCAGCAAAAAGTCTACAAAGAATAAATGCTGAAGGGGTTTCAGAGAACTGTGTACCCTCCAGCTGCTGGGGGGATGTAAACTGGTAACAGCCAGTAGCGAGAACATAATGGAGGTGCGTTTAAGGGTAAAAATTGAGCTACCATGTGATCTGGTAGGTCCTTTGATGTGCCTATCACCTGAGCAGAGCAGAATGGAAAAGACACAGGCTGGCAATCCTGTACTGCAGGAATATTTAACATAGCCAAGACTTGGAAGAAACCAAAATGTCCATCAACAGAAAAATGCACAAAGAGGAAGTGGTCCATATAAACAATGGAATATTAGCCATGGAAAACAATGAAACAGTGCCGTTTGCACCACCATATAAGGACCTAGAGATAATCACTCAAATTAAAGAAAGAAAGTGAAAGACAGATATCCTATGACATCACTTCTAGGTGTTACCTAAAAGTTGATACTCACGAACTTATTTCCAAGAGAAGGAAAAGCATGGATTAAGAAAAAAAAATTATGTTTAACCAAATGGAAAAGTGTAAGGAATGTGTGAATTAGGATATGAGGGTTAACAGACATGTGCTAATACATATGAAATATATAATCACAAAATACCTATGGAATACCAAGAGAGGTCTAGGCAACACTCTGTAATAACCTACACAGTAAAGAATGCAAAGATAAATGACAGATACATTGATATAATGAACCAGATTCTGTACACCTAGGAGAAACAAAATATTTTTATCAAGTTTGCTCTGATAATTAATAAAAATTAAATTTATAAAACAAACAAGAAGTAAGGAGATATAAGCTCTTGGGGATGTGCTCTGGCACATTCCACTCTAATTTGCAGCCTACTAACACGATTTCCAGGAAGGCTCTGCTGCCCAAAAACCCAGAGTTGGCAATGTAGAAATTCTGCTGCCTTGTGGCCGTTTTCCGCAAGAGTGGCGTTAAGCCCACAGCTAATGTTCTCTTAACATTCACAAGGACTCAGGGCTGCAAAGGACACCTGCCCTAAACAACTGTGCTGAGGTAGGGAATGGACAATAAAATTCAAAACTGACAAATTTTTCAAGACGATAGTATGAAGA